>NW_025106735.1:0-112955 GCF_013123115.1 Colletes gigas
CAAAATGTCAAGTGACGAGAGTGTGGTGACGGTGGTGGAAGGTGACCGCATGGACCCCGAGATGGAGGTCCAATTTGGACGCCTCCTCCAACTGGGGGAGGTATTTGCCCCCAAAAAGGCAGCAGAGACGGAAGTCGAGGAGGTGAGGGCCTCCACCTCCACCGCCTCGGAACCCGCACCCAGCAGCCTAGATGCACCACCGCAGCCGGCCATCATGGGACAGCTGCCGACATATGATGTGCATCTGGGGCCCGAAGTGATCCGGGTCCCAGGGCACATCCCCTGGACCACCAGGCATTACCGGTGCCCGGCGGAGGGAGGCCACTTTGACCTCAAGTGGGCACGAGGCGGCCGGCTTGTCGGCTGCAATTTTCGGCCTCGAAACGAGCCGACAACGCCGGTCGCCCACCCAACGCCCACGCCGACGTCCACCAACCCGACGGCAGCCGCTAGGAAGCGGCCAGCGGAGGAGGCCCCGCAGCCGCAGCCGCCACGGGGGAGGTCCGCGAAACGGAACCGCCAACGCCGGAAGGCCAAACGCCAGGCGGGGGCGCAGAGGCCGGGGGCACAACGCCAGGGGGACCAGCCCACCGGAAAACATGGTGACACGGGCGGTCCTGACGTCCCTCCAGCTGCTGCAACAGCAGCAGACCACGAGCAAGCCGACCTCGTCAAAGTAAGTAACTTAATTTTATTAATTAAGTGAAAAATCCTCTCTGCATAATGACCGCGAATTACCGCTTCTCTTTTCATTGCACGGACCGTGCAAGGGGGGCGGTATGTTTAAATAACGCGTTAATTCGTTGTTAAGAAACGGCGGTTAAATTCTCGCGTGATCTATAGAAAAAAGGGGACATTTCTTATACGGTGTTGTCCTCAGTGTTCGCGACATTCCAGAGCCTTCTCTGCGTCGTAACCTGCTTCGGGAGCAATACCGTGTAGAAAAAATCCAAATTTACCTTCGATAATAGTCACGCGATCGGCCCAGTAACGGTTCCATGAGAACCGGTGTTACTACGCCGAAATAACAGAGAGGATTCAAAATTAATACGAGACAGACAATTTCCCCTCTCGCGATCGCGGATAAGAGGGTCTGTCTCGAAAATCACTTGCTATCTGGTTCTCGACGAGTTCGCTTCTTCCAAGCCGACCTAGTCCAACACCGCGATCACGATATACGCGCAATTAAATTCGTTTAATCGTGTAGTTACACCACAGAACCGAAACGGAACGAGATTAAGACTGTGGTAAATTCGAAAGAATTAACCTAGTCGGATTTCGTACCTCACGGTTTCGTGAGTTTAGTGATCGTTGTGTGTACAGAACCGTTCTGGAAAAACGCAGTATTGAAACAATTTACAGTGAACAACCGGTGGCTGATCATAATCGTGTGTGCACTTCAATAGTGTTCGATTATCGCCACCGTTGTGTCGATTGTTTCAAATCAAAAGCGATTTCCCACATTAACAACCGGTGGCTGATAACAATCGTCGTAACATTTAAATAGTGTTCGATTGTCGCCACCGTTGCGTGGAAGGCACGTACCGCTGTAATCAGCTGTCGTGCAACGAGAACCGAGAAAAACTTCTCGGTTTTCCTTGAACTTTTGTGCGATTCAACCACTCGGATAGGGGCCTTTTGGCGTATACCCTGAGTGGGATTGTCGTTTCCGAGGGTCGAAATCTCAGTTTGAGTACCACCCCCATAGGGGCCTTTATTCGGCGCATTCCCTGGGTGCTCTCGGCTGAATTCGATTAGCTCGAACGTCGGTCACTCATCACCAGTGTGTACGGACACTCGGTGTAGAGCGACGTTCAAAAGGGCGCCGTGGTGTAAGCACCTTAACCTTCAGACGCTTCTAGCGCAGTTAAGGGCTTGCATCACACCGGTCCCGTACGGACCAGGAAACGACACGGAATCACGGAGTGGACAATTTTGGAGACTTACAACCTCCAACTGTTGTCACCTCCAGCCAAAATTCAAGCTAGCAGCAGTGGGAAGATCGAGGCTCAAATCTTGTCTTCCCCATCTGCTGTTATAAAATTTTCCAGAACTGCAGTCGAACGTTTCTCGATCACACGAGAAACGTTTAAGTATACAGTCCACTAACACAGTTGCGTATCGCTGTGAAGGAATCCCGCTCCTGTTTATCATAAACAGAGACAGGAGCGTGTGGATTGACGCGAGTCAGACAACGCGACGAGCGTTGTCACCTATTTTCAACCAAATTTCGGTTTCTTTTGTTGCAGAAGACCGAGACGAGAGCCGTAGTGGCCTGAGGCACGGCCCGGTTTTCTTTTGGTGGTGGTTTTTTTTTGTAAATATAAATTTCTTATTTCTTTGTTTATTTAATTTTGGGTTTTTTTTTAATTTCAATTTTAAATAAACGGCCTAGTCTACGAGACTAGGCGAAAGAAATTTACAAGTGTACCATTCACTTTCCCACACATTCCCACTCCCTCGTAATTCGGACACCTCGTTAAAGGGTGAGAGCGACATTAACTCGCACCTATTTAAACAAATATAATTAATTAAAACTGATGGAAGTTTGACACACACCCGTAGCGTGCGCCTGTGGGTATGCGCAGAGGAACATGCGCGAGAGAGAACGCGCGCATGAGCGTTGTGTTGCTTTGCCATCACGTTTTTGTCGTGTCGTCGTTGTGTGTTGCCTCATCAGTGTCTCATCAAACCAGAGAAGCGTATCATCGAAACAAGGAAGCGTATCATCAACCAAAGGAATATAGGAAGGATGAAAGGAAATGTTTCAAGTGCGGTAAACAGGGACACCTTGCACAGTATTGTAAAACAAGGACACAAAGTGCAATAACAAAGTGGAAACAGGGTACGTCTAATGATAAGCAATATAAGCAGAAAGATATGTTTTTATCGGAACTAAACAATGTTCAATTAGATGATTCTTGGTTGATGGATAGTGGTGCGACTCATCACATATGTAAACATAGAGATTGGTTTGTGAATTATAAATCTATAGCGAATGAAACAATTTACTCAGCTGATAACAGGGCGCAAGATAATTTAAAAGCAATAGGAATCGGTGATATTAATATAGAGACTTACGTAAACAATAATACTTTTGATATAACTTTGAGCAATGTGTACCATGTTCCTAATGTAAGGAGAAACTTATTATCAGTTTCACAAATAGAGAATAAGCAGAAACGATTAATAATAGATAATCATAGATTAAGTATCCTAAATAAGAGAAATAAGACGATAGTGGGGGAAGCATTTTGTAAAAATGGGTTATATATCGTTAGAGCTAGTGTAACTAAAGGCAGATCAGATCGAATGGAAACACATATTGTCAAAAACGATAAGTTAAATGATAGTGAGAAATGGCATCAACGATTTTGCCATATAAGTACAAGAAATATTCAAGAGATATCAAGTAAGAGTTTAGTTAGAGGCTTGGAAAATTTAAATATAAAGGATATTCATTGTAATGGATGTAGCATAGGTAAATCTGTGAAAGCTCCATGTAAGAGCATGGGAGGTAGACAAACAAAAGCCGTATTGGATTTAATTCATTCAGACTTATGTGGACCGTTACCAGTAAAATCAATGGGGAGTTCAAAATATTTTCTTACTCTCACTGATGACTATTCGAGGAAAACAACAATATATTGTTTAAAAGGTAAAGACGAAGTATCCAGTTTCGTACAAAAATATATAGCTAGAGTAGAAAGAGAACTGAATAGAAAAATAAAAAGAATAAGGACTGACAACGGATTAGAATTTTGTAACAAGGAATTAGCAACATTATTTGATAAATTAGGTATAAGACATGAGCGTACAAATGCATATACACCGCAAATGAACGGTGTAGCCGAAAGGGTTAACCGAACCCTAATGAACTTAGTGCGTGCGATGCTAAAGACAGCAAAATTACCTGAAAGGTTTTGGGCAGAGGCGTTGCTTGCTGCATGTTATACCAAAAATAGAGTCAAGCATTCGGCAATCGACGACAATGTTCCGGAAGGGATTTGGACTGGAAACAGACCAAGCGTGAAACATTTAAAAACGTATGGATGTTTGGCGTATGTGCATCTCTCGGGATACGATAAACATAAGCTCAATACAAGAGCGAAAGAATGTATATTTGTAGGGTATTCGACACAAACAAAGGGATATAAGCTATTTGATCCTTCGAAAGACGACATTATACATAGTAAACACGTAGATTTTGTCGAAGAATTATGTGGATTTCAATACATTTATGGAGAAGAAACATATGAAATACCATCTGACAATAAAAATAGAGCTAGTGATGTAACAAATGAGATAGAAATTAAGAAGGAAGAAGTGAAGCTGGATGAATCAACAGGTAATGTACCCGTAGAAAATGTACCGTTATTAGAAAAGGATACAGTAGAAACGAATGTGAATAGCGATGTTAGCAGTTCGCAAGAAATACGAGAAAGAGAAATTGTTAATAGCAAACCACGACGCGGAAAGGTTATTAGAAATCCATGGGGTTGTAAAGGTAAACCTAAAGATATTGAAATAAACCTAACAGAGATAATCGAACCTACAACGTTTGAGCAAGCGATGTCATTACCTCAATCTGAACAATGGAAAACAGCAATGGATGATGAATTACAGAGCTTGGAAAGTAGAAATACGTGGGAGGTTGTAAATAGAGTCGAACATATGTCATGCATCGGCAGTAAATGGGTTTACAAAGTCAAGACGGACCCCACTGGGAAAGTTGTTAGGTACAAAGCGAGATTAGTAGCACAGGGGTATGGTCAAAAGAAAAATGTAGATTATTTTGAATCATATGCTCCAGTTGCCAACATGTCAACTATTAGACTGCTATTGGCGATGTCACTGTGTGAAGGTTGGCAGTCACATCATTTGGATGTTAAATGTGCATATTTGTATGGAGAACTAACTGAGGAAATATACATGGAGTTACCACCAGGATATAGCGAAGCAGATACAAAGGTAGCAAAATTGAAAAGACCGATTTACGGGTTGAAACAATCAGGTCGGAATTGGAATGATGCAATTGATATGTTCCTAGTTAAAAACGAATTCCAAAGATTAAAAGGCAATAACTGCGTCTACGTATATGATCGTGATCTGGGCAGCCGACATTGACGATAGGCATTCCTACAGCGGAATGATAACTTATTTAGGGGAAAATCCAATCTCTTGGAAGTCAAATAAACAGAGATCCATATCCACATCTACCATGGAGGCGGAATATATAGCGTTGAAATGTGCTGTGAAAGAAGCGATTTGGATAAATATGATGTACAAAGAGTTACAGCGACTGATTAGCATTAATGTACCGCGTGAACCATATATTATCAGATGTGATAATAGATCAGCTATCGACTTCACATTGAATAGAGTAGAGCGATCGAAGTCGAAACATATAGACATTGCGTATCACATTACTAGGGAAAAGTGTGAAGAGGGATTGATAAAGCTGAGGTATGTATCTTCTGGCGATAATGTGACGGATATTTTCACCAAAGCGTTACCACACAGTGTAATGACTGTTCATGTAAAGAGATTGCGAATGTTTATGAAATAGATTGTATGCGAGGAATAGATGTGTGCCAAAAGTGGGGGATTGATGGAAGTTTGACACACACCCGTAGCGTGCGCCTGTGGGTATGCGCAGAGGAACATGCGCGAGAGAGAACGCGCGCATGAACGTTGTGTTGCTTTGCCATCACGTTTTTGTCGTGTCGTCGTTGTGTGTTGTCGCGTGTACCATGTATCAATTCTGTATCATTAATCATTATTAAACATTTATATATATATGTTCCAACAATCCAACAAAAACGATATAAATATTAATTAGTTATTATGTTGAAAAAATCATACTGTAGCACTATTATCGTAAATATTTGTGCACAAAAAGAACGTTTAACCATCATTCTAATATTTTTCTTCATACCTTTCCGTTCATACGAAATCTCACATTTATTGGAACTTTAACGCGGATGTGCCACGTCTTGCTCTTATCCGATCAACTTCATCTTTTACGGGAATTATTTTCTTATCCAATGGAACAATTTTAGGGGGCGGCGTAAAAAAAATTTTGCAAAAAAATTTTCACCAAGAATAGCTAAGGACCACCCTAATGTACATCCTTCCAAATATATATTATTATTAATTCTAAGGCTAACAATCAGGAATGAGAATATACACAGTATACTAATTGTATCAGTTACTAACAACAAATATAGATACATAGTTGCTAGTAACAAACAACATTTGTTTAAAATAAGTTAATAAGAAATTTTTTTTAAAAAGTATTATACATTTGATCGAAATTTATCTTTAAATCTCGTTATAAGTATTTATCAATCATATCGTACAATTTTTTTACACCGACCAAACATAATTTAGGTTATAGAAGGTTAATGTAATTGTATAATAAATATTAACATGATTATCACAATCAAGCTGCTACTTTCCTCCGTTCCTATGTGAAATAGATTTTGTTACCATGTTCACACGAGTAGTATGTTTTAAAAAGTACATTCCCGGGTGCCTAATTGCTTCGGTCAACTCCGCGTCCTGTTCTCGTTTGTTTAGGATGAGTGCATTATTTCTTGTTTTTCACCCCAAGGGTGCTTATGCTCTCGAATCTTTTTTTGCCAACAGAAAAAGACCCGTCCTTCCTCTTTTTTACGTTGTCCTTTTATCACGGATTTCCGGCTACATTTCGTGACTGCCTAAGTCCCTCGTGGCGGTGTACATATGCCATTAAACGTGTTTCTATTCTTCTTTTTCAAAGGAAAATTAACTACGCATCATTAGAGTACAATTGCTTTTAAAAAGTTTTGAATTAAATTCATTACCAAGCACATGTACCTAAAAAGAATTTTGCTCTCAATAACACTTTATTCATTTTACACTGTTTAAATTGATTTATTTACATTGAATTTCTCTCTAATAACATATGTGGTCGAATAATATTCAAATATAAACAACCGATCAATTGTGTAGCGAGATATCGGTAACTTTACGTGTTTAATAAATAAATTTGTGATGTAAACGACTCATAAAATTTACTAAATATTATATTTACGCTAGGAATACCAATTTCAGTTCCATTTTTAATTCATTACTTTATAACTCCAAATGTGTAAATACTGTTTACTCGCAACTCAGCGGTAAATAAATAAAATTATCTTTTTACACGTAGGATGAAGTTGATGTATTCTATATACCAGCATGCTAGAACAGATTTAATCGATCGAATAATTTCAGACTGACAGGAAATGATTAACGATTTACGGTCCAAACAAGCCAGTAGATTGTTTTCTAACGATCCGTTGGCACGATGATCGACTACTTCATCTCAATATCGTTCAATGGGCCATGATATTTTCGGATAAATGAAAAAACGTCATCATTAATTTTATTCCTTCAATAACATTGACGATAGAAAACTAATTATATTTTCGATCAAATCTCAAAACAAGTAGTTATTTCTGAATGAAATTTCAGAAATTTTTTATAAATAGTAAATAACGTCCTTTCACAATATTAAATAATATGCATTATTAATAACTAACCAGTTTGAATGGTTTAACATTGCAATAAATTATCGTAATTATCAATACAAAATTCGACTATTTTTAGTCCTGATTAGAATTATTTTTCTTAGTTTTTAACACATCGAGTACTACCTATTATATAATTCGTAACTAAAATGATTTCTCGTACTGCTGTAAGTTCCATTTGCAAGTATTAGGTTATCGATCTTACTGGAAAGAGTATAACAACGCCATCCTACGCCGATAATTAGTACATAATAAACACAAATCGCACAAACAGACATAGTTACACACGTTTACAGCGGTTATAGAATACAGTATTGTCTCTATAGAAGCGACGTTCTCGGGGCTCAACGCTCGGCTATAGCGTGAACGAGAAACGATTCTTGATATTTTGTTGACGCCTACTGGAGACGGCGAGTGTAGAAAAGAACAGCGAGCATATGACAAAGAGGGGCTGAGCGCTCGAGCATCGCCGAATTTGCTATCGCTTTCATCGCTTCGGGTCGGCTGCAGCGAAACCCAGGCGATGTTTACGCGAGCCTATACGAAATCAGTGTTCTAATTCCGACCTCTACCTCTCTTGGCGGAGGTCGCAGAATGAAATACTGATTCTGTATAGGCTCCCGTAAACATCGCCTGTGTGTCGATACAGCCGACGTGGAGTCACCTGAGCGATGCATGCCTTTGATCGCTTATTGCGTTAGTAAATAGGATCTAAATTGTATGTCGTATTTGCTGTCATTTTAATTAGAAAAGTGTCACGAATATGTTGATGAAGTTTGAAAAAAGGAAGAACAAAAATAAAGATGAATTTCGTTGTTGATTTAATATTGTATATGTACTAGTTAAATCATATCATAACTTCAGTACATATACGTATGTATCGCTTGTTTACTGCAGTAGTGATATGACTCAAAAAGATACAACTTGCGAATTTGAACTGTTTAATCAACTTATTTTACTCTGAATTGTCTCACGATTTCAACAAATAAATGATAGGTCAATTAAATTGCAATTCCTTTTTTCAGATGAGGCAGACACTTTAAAGAAAGGACAAATGTATATTATAATTTATGAAAAACAATAATAAAAATTATGTTGTACTTGATCTTACAAGGGACCATCCCGAGGTGTAAATCTTCAATATTGATGAAACTTTGCAATTTTGTAGTTCTCATGAATCTATTACACACGTATTTTTTTGTAGCTGCTAATATTCACTTTAAGGGGTTGAAATCAGCCTTTGGGGTTCAAAACATACTTTGTTGAATATCTCGGAAACTATTAGAGATAGGGGTGTGCTTCAAATGAATGAAATTTATGTTTTTAAACGGCGAATTTGATGGTGTAAAGAGATTTGCAAAACTTTTATTTGTTTAAACAATATGTTAAAAAATAGCACATTTTTTTATTTTTCTCGTTGGATATTAATGATTTTTTTTTCTCCATTTGTACAGAGAAACTACACATCCATGTACAAAATACGGATAAATTGGAATTTTGATTTTTTTAAAATAAAGAAAGATTTTATATTTGCAATTTTTCTGTATTTCGTGTTGTGATCGCATATAATACGACAAATGCTATGGTCTAATGACTTTTGTTTAATTATATTATAGTATGCTTTGCTGGCTGATCTCAAAATGGTAAAAATTTCGGTCTAATGGCAGGTATTACGTTTACCTGCGCTGCGCTGCGTACTAAACGGCAGCGTGTAAGCGTAAGTAAGGTTTCGGTTTAACGATTACAGGACGTGTTTATGAGTGTGATACTTTTATTAAGGAGTCTTTACTGAACAAGGGTCGTTTTAAATATTAGTTGGTTGTATCTTATGTTCTGATTTTTTAACGTCAGGTAGCTCTGAAAAGAACTGTTTCATTTTCGACCTTTGCTGATTTCCAAGTGATCGTAATTGCTGTCCGAGATGGAAAAATATGTTCGATGCGATCTTTTATTGCCAATTTTTCCAACCCTGCCATGATGGTTCACATTCATAAACTGTTAGGAAATTCCTTCTACAGCTTTTATACCTTCTGTTTTCGGAAAATGAACTTTATAATCGTTTCTGGTTGGTTACGATAATTAGAGTAGGGATACAAGTGACTAGTACTGCAATCATATTGAAACTATATAAGAGAGCGCTTCTTAAAATCTCAGCTAGTTCTGTGCGTGTTCGTGGTACAGTATACAATCATTGTGATTATTATCAGAAGTCGTGATACACGGTTTTTATACTATCTTGCTCTGTTTTTATTTTATTTTAATTTCATTTCATTGTATTTCGTTTTAATTTTTATTTAATTTCAATTTCTTGATTTGTTTTTTACTATTTTTCTTTTTTTAATTTTTTTTGTCTCATAGTTTGATTGATTACAATTATGAAAGTTAATCCGGAGAATATCATTGATATTTTAATTGAAAATTTTAGCTATACTAGTGATAGGAACAAAACTCCTGCAAATGCTAAAGAGGTTGAGTTATCTAAAATCATCACAGAATTTGTTTAAATATCGAGTAAAAATTCGAAATTTAATTTATATCCGAAACAATTCGTTACCCGGTTTGTTTTCGGTTACGCGACCGACCAGGAAGATTCTAGGTCCACGCGTCCGCTATTCAAAACATTAGAGGACAGAAAAACACGGTTCTCGAGGTTTTCTGTAAAGTCACGCGAACGATTAATTAACGTTCGATTTTGAAACAAGCGGTTTAAACGCCCGAGTTTAGAGAAGGTACGAAAACTCTATAATAGACAGAGACGGACGAGAGACACGGCGACAGCGCCGCGTGACGGAAGACTCTCCCCACTCACACGCTCACTTTTGGCAGCTCGTGCTCGTCCGTCACTCGCTATCAAACCACTGCCACGAGCACTTCGGTATACGAACACGCTCAGCAGTTGCATAAAAGAATAATTCGAGCAATCCGACCCGAGTCGAGTTCTTCGACTACCCTCGGAGTTGCAAAGGAATTATACGCGAGTTATCGTATCGAGCCAGTCGGTACACGACCGAGCTCGGTAATCAGAATTCATTTAATTTGGAATAGACTCGAGGTTCTTCGAGTGCTTCCGGGGAAACGATCCCATAATCCAGGTGTGGGAAGAAACCCTGAGTGGATCAATCGTTTCCCCACGGATAGAGGGTTAAACTCATCCCAATTTATAGGTGCGAGGTTCTTCGCGCTTTTCTTAGGGCACGACTCCATAATCCAGGTGTGGGAAGAAACCCTGAGTGGAATCATCGTGCCCTAGAGGATCGAGGTTCAAACTCCTTCCTCCAATTGACTGTCAAAAACGGCTTCGAACCCACCATACAGGGGTGAAGAGTACCCTGGGTGGATTTGCCGTCTTCTAGTCGAAGCGGGACACATTTTTAAACCCCAGCTATCGGCGAAAGCTAGGACACGACCCAAAATCGCCAGGGAGTACGGTCCCTGCGCGTAGGACGGAGACTCCGACAAGCAACGTGGTCTCAGGCCCAACCGTAAGTCGCCCTAAGGGCGCCGTTGACAAGCCTGCACCACACAGTGCCCGTACGCACTTACGAAGGCGGTGAAGGGCCGGGGACCGGCTGAAAGGTTGGAGCCTTACAACCTCCCTCCGATCACCTTCTCCTGCGACAGTCATAAATTGCAGTCATAAATTGCAGTCGTGAAATTAGACGAGCAGAAATCTCGTACACGACAATAATAAGCAAGCGATTCCCGATTTAACGGGAACGCTCACACATACAGTCCACTAGCTTAGCTGCGCATCGCGGCGGCTGAGATCCCCGCTCCTGGGTGCGACAAGCACAGACCAGACGAGCGCGGAAGAAAGTAAGACACACAGCGTGACTCACGTTCACAGGTATTTAACGCCTATTCGTGTCTCTTTCTGTTACAGGTTTACCAAACAGGATTAACTGCAGCGGCGTCTGGCCGGGCAGACAATTCTTAATACATATTTTGTTTCCACAATTTAATACAAATAAACGGCTTAGTCGAGTCATTCGACTAGGCGAAAATTAAATTGAAAATCTGTATTCTCTCCCGACGTTCCTTCCCTCACGATCCGGACCACCGTTAGGCGAGGTTTTTTCAAACCTACTCCCCCTAACATAAGGTCCTTCGAGCCGGATCAAACGAGGTTGATTGGAACGGGAAAAGGTGACTGCCTTTGCACGTGACGAAATTACCACGTAAGAGTTGAATGGAGTTGATTGATCCTCGACAAACTCGCTATGGCGTTATCCGAGTCCATGTCGCGTTCCGACATTGAGGATCAGCTCATGGAGTTAACAGACGAGTTCGATCGTCTTAGATCCGTGAGCATAAACCTTAAAAAAATGGGCAGAGCTAAGTTCACCGAGAAACTCCTCCAAGATAAAGCTCGACTACGCCGGGCGAACATGGCGGGATGTCCGCACCATGTATGCGAACGTGCGGAAGATGATTCCCGCCTCAAAAAGACAAGCCTATACGCTTTTTAAGCCAGGCTACCTCGTCGGCGTGGAAAACGAATTTCAGGAATTCCAGGATTTCGTAACCGCCGAGCTGACACGAATCGCTGCTGAATCGAGACCACCGGCACCGGAGGTCCTGCAAATCAGCATGCCCATTGAGCTCCCCAAGCAAAGATTGCCTAAATTCGAAGGGGATCCTCGGGAATGGGAACATTTCGAGGATCTATTTACCACCGGGGTGATGAACAATGCGCAGTTATCAGACGTACAGAAATTGTACCATCTGAACGCATGCTTGGAAGGACCAGCTCTCGCGACGATTTCGTCGCTCGAGATTGTCGGGCGCAACTTCCCCGAAGCGCGGAGAATGCTCAAGGACAAATACGGGCTTCCACGCATGGTCACGGGAAGGTTGCTGGACAAACTATTTTCGCTGAAGCAGATTGAATTCAACGATCTAGCCAGCATGCAGCAGGTCACTGTGGAATGCACAGAGACTCTAGCTGCATTAAGAAAAAGGGGCACGTCCGAACAGCTAGTAGAATGGATGCTAGCGTACTGGACGATACAACATTTCACTCCGAAATTGGAGCTGGAATGGCAGAGATCGCTCGGCCTCTCGACTAACTACCCGATGTTCGAGGATGTCCGAATCTTCGTCGATCATCACGCGCAAGCTCTGCTTTCGATGAAAGAGGACCGTCGAGAGGCAGCTCTCGCCCCGGAAACAAATGCCGCACGCCGAAGCCCATCGACGCTCGACCAAAAAGCGTCGCTTCGAAGCCGCTGGCAAGCCATAACGTCGTTATGGGAACCGACTCGGCCCCAAACCTGAGACGCTCAAGTTCCGCAAACGACGGGCGAACCAAACAAATGCGGATGCCAGTATGCGGATTCTGCACTGGGGCACACAGTCTGCCTCAATGCACCAATTTTCAAGTGCTGACGCCAAAAATGCGTCACCACTACGTACAGAACCGCATGGCCTGTGCGCTATGCCTCGAATTTTCTCATACGGCATCGCAATGTCAGAGACCCCAGGTATGCCATCGGTGTAGGGGGAAGCATCATACCCTCCTGCACTATGATGGACTGCGGGAACAAAATTATCCGAGGCCGCAGGCGCAAAGTGCATACGGCCAACGTGACGAGAGCAATTACAACGCTCAACCACGAAGTACGGCCGTGTCGAAGCCGAAAGGAAAACCTTCGACTTCGAAGGCCTACAAGAAACCGGCCTCGACATCACACTGTACCGCGCTCGGTACAGGCGCACCGAGGACCGTGCTGCTAACCACGGCACGAGTACGCGTGTTCGGAGAGAACGGTGCATCGCGAAGGAAACTATTACTACTTCAACATCGGAATTAACTGATCAAGAGTCAGGAACTTCGCCTGACAATGAAGAAGAATCGGAAGGTGAGCAAAGAAATAGATATCCAATATAAAGAAGAAGTTGTGAATTTTTGGAAAAGTGGGAAACGGAAACGTTTATCATTTCAAACAGTAAGAAATAGATACAGAAAGGTGAAGTCTGTAGGGCATTTATATAGATGGGAGAAACAGGTAAATAAAGGCGGTACCCGCGTAAATAAATTGGAAATTATTGCTAAGGAAACTTTGAGGAAATTCATAGGAACACGTGATCGAAACACAGCAATCCATGATAATGACATAAGAGTAATATTTATAACGACGGATGTAACAACTGCAACCAAATTATGATCACTTGGAAATCAGCAAATGTCGAAAATGAAACAGTTCTTTTTAGAGCTACCTGACGTTAAAAAATCAGAACATAAGATACAACCAACTAATATTTAAAACGACCCTTGTTCAGTAAAGACTCCTTAATAAAAGTATCACACTCATAAACACGTCCTGTAATCGTTAAACCGAAACCTTACTTACGCTTACACGCTGCCGTTTAGTACGCAGCGCAGCGCAGGTAAACGTCGGGTACCGGACCGTGTCACGTGAGGCGGCGACGGTTCTTGCGGGGATGCCGCCTATGGATCTCCTCGCGCGGTCGCGCGCGACGATGTATCGTCACCGCGTCGAACGTCGCGCGGGGGTGGGGCGGTCCCGGGTTTGCGGGGACCTGTTTGGGGCGAGTTGAAGCGCCAGGCCCGGCAGTTCGTGGTGCACGCGTGGCAAGAGCGGTTGGCTCTGCCCACCGCGGGGCACCGGACAGTCGGGGCCAGTGTGGCCAGATCTGGCATAATTGAGTGCATCGAAATCGACAACAGTGACGACGAACTTCCTTAGCGTCTAACGGAATGGTGGGGATAGCAGGCAAACACTACCGCACGAGCCACGTGTACGTGAGCTCGGCACTTCGCACAACTTCGGCAAATCGATAAAGAACGCTAGTGTGAGCCTTTCCTTCTTGCTCTTGTAAAAGAGAAACAGCTGAAATACGACCTCGCGATAATCGGCATACGATTCCAAGTCTCGACTGCCCCAGCATTTTTACTTTCCGACCTATATGTAAGGTATAAGGAAATTTATAAAGTATCATAATGAAAAAAAATTTTGAAATTTTTTTTTAGCGAAAATACACGTTTTAGGACCCCCTGATCATATTGTGACTATTGAAAAAAAAGACATTTTTTTTGTTCCTCACCGACTAACAATAAGTGAATTTCAATAACGAAAAAAATATTTCGAAATTTTTTTTTAGCGGAAATACACGTTTCAGGACCCCCTCATCATATTGTGACTACTACAAAAAAACATATTTTTTTTTGTTCCTATGCTATTGACATGATTGCCTCTAAACGGCTGAATGAATTTCAATGAAACTTAACATTTAAGTTTTATGTTCTCGTTTTAAGGTCTCATTATATTTTAAGCGTGATCAGTTCCCATATAATGATGATTATACGTCTGTAGTTTTATAATTATTTCGATAGATATACATCATTTGTAACAAATTTTTAAAGCGATTTATATAAATCTTAAGAAGTATTAAGATCAAATATACTTTTCTCCTATCTTTCCTAGACAGGAAAAATTAAACGAAATCTTATGCCTTGCATACCTACCTAAACCACATAAAAAACGTCTCCACAAATATTTTAGAATAATGTTGTTCAAAGCAGTCTTACTCGTAAAGGGTTAATTAAGGGTTAATTAAAATGAAAAACCACTCTTAGCCAGTACCGTGCACTCTACAGAAATAGATTACTACTGACTTTTCCCACTATGTTTTTTAATAACCGTATCAAATTGTTACACACAATTAAATGTTATATATTTGACTTAACTTTACATAACAAAATAATTGTAACGATAGGTAAAACAATAACGTGCACGCTACCGTTCAATGGAAACCACGGGAAGGTGGTGGTCACTTCCATCAGGAGGGAAATGTAAAAAATTGTTATTTCTTTGTAACATTATCACATGCCATATATTAGAACGTCTATATTCTTCTTTCCTTTTTTTTGATTCCCCTCTAAATTCATTTCTGCAAAATGAAATATATTAAATTGACGTCTATATACTGCTATTCATTCAATAGAACTTTATTTCCAATTATTGCCTTTTAAAAACCTATGGGAACTGGGCTATATATATCTACGTCCTTTCTTCGTCCGGGCATTTCAACGGCCCATCGATGCGCTAGCAGTATAAACAAAACACTATCGCCACGTGCTCGAGCACTGCTGTTTCTCTTGAGTCAGTTGAATTCGGTCGACGAGGACGAACATCAGGAGAAATTTAAAGGTACGTGCCGTAGGTCATTCTGAGACATTTAAATTGAAAAAAAGCTTTCGCGTAGGTATTCTGTAATTTTCTGTTCTTTCGCTTTTCTGCTTTTATATCATGGAAACGGTTGTGAAATCGAAGAATAAGTGTAAGCGCGGTTTTTTATCTTCATGGATAAATGATCATAGATTTAAATCATGGATACGTGCAGTACCCCATGATAGAAGTCGTTTTTATTGTACTTTATGCAATAAGTCTTATTCTTGCGGTTCCTCAAACGTGTATAGACACGGAGAATCTGGGTGTCATAAAAAAAATAGTACTTCTAAAAGGACTTTTATGCCTCAATGGCTTGAGAATGATTATTTCAAGCCATGGTTGCATAAAGTCGACGGCGACCCTTATTCATGGTTCTGTTCGGTTTGCAACAAACAATTTTCATGTCGATTATCGACGATTTATAATCATGCAGATTCTCAGTGTCACATTGAGAATTATAAAAAGAGTAACGATAACGCAGACAATTTGAATAATAATTTTACAACGCAATCCGAAGAATCGCCTCTGTCGTTGGATGAAAGGATAAAATCCGCGGAAATCAAATTTGCCAAATTAATAGCCGAAAAAAATATTCCGTATCGAACCGCAGACACGATTCTTGAAGTTTTCAAAGACATTGGGCAAGATCCTGATGTCTTGAAACATATGTCGTTCGATCGAACAAAGTGTTCAAATATTATATCAAACGTTTTGTATCCTTTAGAAACAAAACGTATTTCTAGTGTTTTACAAAACACATATGCGAGGAGTTGTTACGAAAAGTAGCAACTTTCATATACAGTAGTCCCAAACGTTCGGCTATATTCCGCGAATTTCAGCAATGTTTTCAAACAACCGACAGAAAAATTTTAAAATTGTGTTCTACGCGATGGTTATCGCATTATACATCCGTAGTTACACTTTTAGAGAATTGGGACTCTGTATTGCTTTTTTTGCAAGAATTGACAATAAGCGAGAAATCAGAGTCCGGGGAACGTCTGTTAATCTCGATGCAAAATCCAGAGGCCAAAGCATATCTTTATTTTCTAAATTACGCTCTTGAGTTTTTTTATAAATTTAGCATTTTCTTTCAAACTCAAGAGACAAGAATTCATTTGCTTCAAAAGACTGC
Source organism: Colletes gigas (assembly GCF_013123115.1). Lineage (NCBI taxonomy): Eukaryota > Metazoa > Arthropoda > Insecta > Hymenoptera > Colletidae > Colletes > Colletes gigas. The sequence goes on from NW_025106735.1 coordinate 16,884, forward strand.
GGCAGAACTTTTATGCGATATATTACGCAATTTTCTGAAACCGCAGCTTTTGAAACACATGGATTTAGTAAGAATGATGAATTTTTCTGTAGTCGAAAATCAACTCCCATTTAATAGTATAAATTTAGGAACAGAGTGTCTTAATTTTCTGCATCAACTGAATGCAGAAGGCAAGTCCGACATCGTAGAAACCGCAAGGAAAAATTGTTTAATGTTTTATATTACAGCTGCAAATGAAATTCGTCATCGAGTGCCAATCGATGACGAATTTCTTAGCAAGATGTATGTTTTTGAACCCACTTTTATATTAAATGATACAAATAGAGACATTTCCTTCAGAAATGTTCTCTTAATCGCTAAGCAATTCGGCGGTTTCGACGAAGAAGGACTGCAAACAGAATGGTCAGTATTGCCTTTGGAATTTACAACGAAAGGTAGACAGACGCTTATCGAGATGAAATTCGATGGTTTCTGGAAAACAATTTTATTAACGCGAAATTTGGACTATAAAATTAAATTTCCTGAATTGATGAAATTAGTAAATACAATTAGATCACTTCCAAATTCCAATGCCGATGCAGAAAGATTGTTTTCCATGTTACCTGACATAAAAACAAAGAAACGGAATAAACTTTCTTCGGCCAGCGTCAACTCTATTTGCGTTGTGAAATCTTCGTTAAAGGCGCAGAGGGAAAACTCTCAACCCATGGAGGTAGATGACGATCATCTAGCTCTATTGTATTCCAAAAATTTATATCATAGATTTGCTAAGAAGCAAAAGTGTAATTTAAGATTAAACGCAACATATGACAATAACTTTGAGATTTTTCCCGCTACGTCATATGACGAAAATTAAGGTACCGATTTACTACAGAGCTTTTCTCTAGAGAGATTTTTCTCTCCAGAGAAAAGCTCTTTAGTAAATTCGTACTATTAGGCTGCAATGACAGTATAAACGTTTTCATGCGACGTCGCGGTAGACTGGTCTTGTTACGTCAACGGTACCGCGACGTAGGCGCAACAAGGTGTGATGCATGTATGTGCCATAACGTCACGCGAAAGCGCTTACACTGCAACCGCAGTCTTGTTAGTGATATCGAAAATATTTTTTTTTGGACATCGCTAATATGTAAATAGTCGTTCAATTTGTCTCGCGTTGTTACTTTTTTTACGTATTTCGCTTGCTGTAAATACTATTCTGCTTGCTCTAACTATCATTTTTTTTCTTCATTTATTTGCTTATATTTTGCCGTATATTTTTAGTTAGTGAAATTCCTTGCTGTAGATAGTGTGGCTATGACGTAGAATGTCGCTCCTTGTTACACTTACGTCACGGTACCGTAAGAGCAACAATACACGACATAACGTGCCAGCTTAATCGCAAACGTCCTATCCCGACATCCCATCCTTTGGAAATGTAAACAATTATATCATTTTTCCATTTTTATGGCTCGTGTGTATATTAATAAAAATTAATGCATTCACGAGTTAGTTTTTCATTATATTGTAATTTCATTACATTAATAAAAACATTTTAATATACGGCATGTGATAATGTTACAAAGAAATAACAATTTTTTACATTTCCTTCCTGATGGAAGTGACCACCACCTTCCCGTGGTTTCCATTGAACGGTAGCGTGCACGTTATTGTTTTACCTATCGTTACAATTATTTTGTTATGTAAAGTTAAGTCAAATATATAACATTTGATTGTGTGTTGTTGGAGTCCAAGGAAGAACACGAGTTGGAGGCGTAGATTAGTTTAATATCGACGAGCTTACAGTTTCGACTGAGCGCAAGGAGACGTTTTTCGGGGTTTTGTCCCTATTTATCTGTTTGTGTTAAGAGGGGAAGGGGGGCCGGATGACTACTCTAGTAGCACTCGGATGAGTCCTAGTGCTGATGAGTAAGACCGTGTCCTAGTGTTTACAATCTAGGGTACACTGACTTTGCACGGCATTACTCAGCGATGTGACTCAAGGGGGATAAAAGCTTGTCAAAATACCATGATTCATGCGTGTCATTCAACACCTCCCCCCATATTGAAATTGAAGACAAGGTCTTCAAGAGTAATCTAAAATCTATGCGCAGAAATTCTTACAGTATTTAGCTTTTAGATGATTGCTAAAAACATATATAACATGTATAACATACATTTTGTAACCTACACATAATATACTAGGATTATTTATGTAAGATAGCAAGAATAGCCGTAAGATTACATACATTTTTACAGTAAGAAAAAAAAAATTAATATTTTGGGATTAGTAGGGTATATTCTTAAAGCTAGGTGATGTCAATAATGTTGTAAAACAATTATATATTTGATTATATGTTTAAAGAAGGTAAGGTGGGAAAAGGAATAGGGATGATTATGATCTTAATAATCGTTCTAAATTGGTGTTGTGCTCCTGCGAGGTTTGATCCTTGAATAAATGCTGATTGGAGAGTCTTGTTCGTTTGACATGGTGTGGTCTTCTGTTGATTGTTGGTCCTCGTAAAACCTTCCGGATCTGGTCATTCGAACTGCTTCTCTCCCTGCGTCGTATGATATCACGTCCCCAGAAGTTTCTCGATGTTCGCTTCGAATGTTGGAATCAAAGTTGCAGTTAATGAAGTTCTTTACTAATGGTGGTATGGTTTCTCCGTTGTTTGGATTCCTTGTGGAACAGCACAACCGTCGGAGTATCTTGAAGCAACCGCACCAACTGCAGCATCTCATACAAATAGTGATAATTATTACTGCTGTTACTATAGCTAGTGCAATCGTATACCAATGTGTGTGTCTGATGATGAAAGGTTCCTTTAATTTATTAGTAAGAAATTCGTCGAACTCGTTTAGTTTTTTATGAGCGTATTGTAGGTTGGACAGGTCTATATTTGTCAATTGGACAGGTTTTAAATCTGTTGATTCAGTCTCCATTCTCTTCATATTATTGATGCAGCAGTCGCTTCCAAGAATGCTGATTGGTGGTATAAAATGTGTAATATTTTTCTCGGTTTGCCTTGTAGTTTCTAACAGGTATAGGTCGGTATATCCTCTACATCCCTCTTGTAGGTGAAGCGTGCCAGTTTGGTGTAAGACTATGTCCTTCATATAATCTTGGTTCCCCTTGCATAGAATTGTTAGCGTTGTCGGTTTTTGTAAAACGTAGATCCATCGGTTGTTATCGATGTACGTCCATGATTCAATGGCGGCCTTGATTGTTCTGGTGTTGCAGTCTTGCGGGATCTCGGCTACATGAGGCAGTAGGAGCTGTACTTCGCAGGTTGATTGGTCGGAAGATCTCCTAGTGTGGATGTCCGTACAAACATACTCGCCGAGCAGATACATTATGCAACCTGACAAATCTTGCAGATGGGAAAAATGTGTTCTGGACTGTGATATTAATAGATATGGCTGAATAGGTATAATATAGTAGAATATGGAGGTGTTTTGTAATTGTATCGGGAGGGGTATTAGGTGGTACAATTCAAATGATGCACCGTGTACGAGCGGAAAATTCAAAGCGAAAATGACTATTTCGCCCATGGGGATCAATTGTAGACTCATCAGTTTGTAGAAAATTGGTAAATTTTGAAAATTGGGAGATACTATTAAATGTGATTCACCTTTATAATTGGTTAGTTCCTCAATTAGGGTTTCAGGTGTCACGATTAGTGGCGACGCAATATTGTGCCTTCCGAGATTAATCGCTTCTATATATTTGTTAAATTCTGAGGAAATTCTGCTAGCTAGTGACATTAATGTACTAATTTGTAGACTTATTATTGATCGTAATTCTAGTTTAGTTATGTAGGAATTTGTCTGTATCGAGAATTTGTTAATACGTTTTATGTTTTCGTTCATTATATCCTCGCTATTTTTTAATGACTGAAGGGAAAAATTAAGATTGCGAATGGTACTTGAAATGATTTGTACCTGTGACTTCATCAAAGTTTGGGTTTGTCTGTTATCGTTTAATAATGTGTTAATACTGTCGGTATAATATTGTGCATCATCAGCGTCGGGGGTGCCGAAGAGCCAATTGAGTGCGTAAGAGACACCGTTCATTAGACCGCGTCTCTCTCTTTTTCTACCTTTAGTTCCGGCTAATTGCTGTAGAATTTTGTCTTTACTCTCGATGTCCTTCAATTCATTATCTATAACTTTTAGGGTTTGTTCGCAATGATAACTGGTATGGTCCGATTCTTCTATATTCTTTTGAGCTAGTGTACAAAGGTTCTGTGATTTCGCGTGACTAGTTATGAGTATTTGCCGTGCTTGCTCAAGATAAGTGAGGTTAATATGGGTCATTAGGGTTAGTTTTGTGTTTGAAGTTTGAGCAACTCCTACTTTATTATAAAATATTCCGCTCGAGTGGCTAAGGGGGGTATTCGTAAGGAACTCACTAGTTATCGAGAGAGGAAGTAGAAGGAATAGCAAGATCGTCATCATGCTCGCCTGAAAAGAAATGTTTCAGAAGGTTAGTATGATATTTTTGTTTCCGTTTGCCAATTAGGAGTTCAACGGTGTTATTAGAGTATACTTTTACTATTTTGTAAGGGCCTTTAAAATTAGGAGATAGTTTTTTGTTTAGCCCTGGTTTAGTTTGTACTTGACGTATGCAGACAAGATCGTTTTCTTTGAACGTGATGGGATTATTTTTCCTGTCATAATGTTCTTTACTTTTGGTTTTTGAGTCTATTATTCTGTCGCGGGCTATCTTAAATGATGTGTTTAGTCTATACTGTAGTGCTCTTACGTAGTCATCATAGGTGTAATGAAATTCCGGATCCTGCGTAATAGATGAAGGTAAGTAGGGTTTGTAACCGAAAAGAAGCTGGTACGGAGTGAAATTTGTGGATTTATGTATTGAGGTATTGTAACTGAATAACGCGAATGGAATATATTCGTCCCAGTCAGTCTGATTTGGTTTGATGTAATGCTTAAGATAGTCTTTTAGCGTGAGATGATATCTTTCTAAAGCTCCGTTTGTTTGTGGATGGTAAGGAGTGGTGGATATATGCTTTGTTTTAAAGAAATTACTTAGGTTTTTTATTAGTTCTGACATAAAGTCCGATCCTTGGTCAGAAAGGAAAGTTTTCGGGATTCCAAATAGCATGAAGATTTTAGTTAGTGCTGTTGCTATAGTTGACGACTCGTGATTCGGGATTGCTTCTGCTAGACAGTATTTGGAGAGATCATCTTGGGCAGTTAATATAAATCTATTTCCCTGTTCGGTCAGGGGCAATGGGCCCACGATGTCGATTGCTAAACGATCGAATGGTTTTTCCGCTGTAGTGGTAATTTCTATTGGTTGTTTGGTCGGTTTGAAATGAGTTTTATTTATCTGGCACGAATGACACGTTTTAATATAGTTTCTAATATCTTCTTTCATGTTTGGCCAATCATATGATTCCTTTAACTTTGAGTAAGTTCTGTGAAACCCGCTATGTCCCGATAATTTGCTATCATGGTTTTCTTTTAGTATCTGTTCTATTTCTTGCCGCGTTTTGGGGGTGATTCTAGGGTTCTTAAAGAGTTTTATTTCGTTATTTGGAAAGATGAATTTAAGCATATCGGATAGTACTGGTGTTTTAATGTTAGAGTGTTTTTCTGGAAGAACTAGGATGAATTTATTATCGTTTATTATAGCTTTCAGATTGTTGAAAGATTCGAACAAGTTTTTATACTCGAGTTTATCAAAATGTAGATTCAGAGGGAATAGCAGGTAAGTCGTATGAGTCCCGTTCGTAAGCTTGCACACTCCGTTAATGTCAGGTTTAATATCTTGTGTGTCGAAGTTTGACATTATGAAGTTTGAATGCTGGTTTTCCTCATCTAGGTCTTGAGACCATAGAAGAATCACAGGATCGCGGATTTTGGACAAGGGTGTAGTTTCGTCTCGATACACTATTGCTTCTTGGTTTTCGTAATGATATTTTATAAATTCTTGATATTTCGGAGTTCCGGTTGATGAAAAATTTATTGTTGTTTGCTTTTCTAACGGAAGCCGAGAAAGACCATCCGCGTTAGAGTTGACGCGTCCGGGTTTGTATTTGATTTCATACTGATATTCGCTTAATCGTAGTCGCCATCTAACTAATTTTGAGGATGGGTTTTTGCAGTTAAAAAGCCATTGGAGTGGCTTGTGGTCGGAGTATACAGTAAACGTTCGTCCAAATAAATACGGTCTAAAGTGCTCGATCGAACTAATTATGGCCAATAATTCTCTTTCCGTTGTCGAATAGTTTTGCTCTGCTTTGTTTAACGTACGCGAGTAATATGCTACAGGTAAGTCCTTTCCATCCTCTATCTGTGATAGGACTGCACCGATTCCTACGTTTGACGCGTCACAAGTTAAGGTAAATGGTTTGGTGAAATCTGGGTATTGTAAGAGGGGTTTGTTAATTAGCTTTTCTTTTAATAATTGAAAGGCTTCTTCCTGTTCTCGTGACCAGACAAAACTTACATCCTTTTTTAGTAATGAGGTCAATGGCTTAGCGATTGTTGAAAAATTGTCTATAAATTTCCGATAGTATCCTACCATACCTAAAAACATTTTAATATGTTTTTGGTTTTCTGGACGCGGCATGTTTTTGATTGCTTCGACTTTCTTAGGGTTGGGTTCTACGCCTTTATCAGTTATTACGTGGCCGAGATATTCACAGGATTTCTTTAAAAACTCGCATTTGCCTGGCTGTAATTTTAAATTGTATTCGCGCAATCTAGAGAATATATTTTTTAATTTCCTGTTGTGGTCCTCCAGGCTTGATCCGTACACTATAAAGTCGTCTATATATATAAGACATTGCCTATTATTGAAACCAGAGAAAATGTTGTTCATCATGCGTTGAAAACGAGCTGGGGCATTTTTGAGACCGAATGGCATTCTTGTAAATTCGTAGTGTCCGTTCGGTGTGGTGAACGCTGTTTTCGGGGAGTCGCGAGGGTTCATGGGGATTTGGTGATAGCTACTTGCGAGATCTAGAGTTGTGAAGTAAACTGCGTGGCCTAATTGATCTAAAATTTCCTCTATATTTGGGAGTGGATACGTGTCGCCAATGGTTTTTTCGTTTAGCTTCCGGTAGTCGACCACTACTCTCCACTTGCGTTCGCCGAGGGTATCTGATTTTTTTGGGACTATCCATAAGGGACTTGACCATGGGCTTGTAGAAGATTTGATTATTCCCTGTTGTAACATTTTCTCTATTTGGTTATCGACTTCCTTTTTATGAATTTCCGGATATCTGTAACTTTTTACATGTATGGGTTGTTCGTCAACTGTTTTAATTTCGTGAGTACAAGCTGTGGTATGGGTTAATATGTCTGTCGGTAAATGAAATATGTCGTTGAATTCGGCACAAATAGATTCAATAGAAGCCCGTTCTTCGGAATTTAAATGGTTGAGGCGGATATTTGCTGTCAGTGACTGCAGTCTATTTTTTAGTTGGTTATTTTCTCGTTCAGGAGCTAATTGATAGACTTTTCCTTCTCGCGGTATAGCTTCTAGGAGCAGTTCGGGGATTGGAATTTGTTTTTCCTCTACATGTGTATTAACAATTGTGATAAGGGCACGGTTTCCTCCTTGGATCTGCACAATAGCACTTGGAATGAGAAGGGACCCCTCGGGATTTAGTTTTTGTGAGGTCACGATTCCTTCGGAAAGGTTATGTGGGTTTTTTAGTTTAATTGGAATAATTGTTTCCGTCCGAGGGTGGATAGTTAGCATGCTGCTGGATGTTTGGGGGATATTATAACCTAAAGAAATTTGGAATGGGATTGTTGCGACAGAAAGAGTAGAATTTTTATAATCGATTTTACATTTTAGAGATCTGAGAAAGTCACCTCCTAGTAATCCGTCGAAAGGGATGTTAGTTGGTGAGTCGATCACATGAAATGGGACACTATTATTTCTGCCGCGAATTCCGAGTTCTATATTCGTTTCTCCCAGACTTAGGATCGGCGCATTAGGGGAAATTCCGTTTAAGGATATCGGAGTAGGGTTTGTTATTTTATAGTTGCTTAGGCTCGAAGCTTTGATTAATGAGATCGAGGCGCCAGAGTTTACAAGGAATTTGAATACTTTATCACTAGAATTCGATGCCTTGGATTCAAATAGGACGTATGTTAGTTCGTTTCCGGTAGTGTTGAAGACTGTTACATGAGGAATTTGTCGAATTGATGTGTGATTTGGTTGATAGGGTGTGACTGCGTTTGGGTAGGTTGAATTGGGGGATGAGACGTGTGTAGTTCGTTGCGAAAATTTTGTTCTCGAAGATTCACGTTACTACCGACGGGGACGGGATAACTGGAGGGGTTCTGTGCTTGAGCCCTTCTAGAATTATTATATTGTCTTTTTCGGCATTCGCTGATAATGTGTCCAAAGTTTTTACAATAATTACACTGTTTCACGTAATTGGATGATACTGGGTTTGATGCCGGGCTAAACGTGTTTTGGTTAGAATAAGAAGGGCTGGAATTTGATGAAACTCGGTCGTTGCTATTGTAGCTAGTTGATCTCATGTTTAAATGAGGGGGGCGTCTAATTGCGTTTTGGTAACACTCACTAGTAGAATGATTCGTCTTGAAACACGTTTCACAACGTCGTGCAGTATAAGAATTTTGTAATCCTAGTATTTTTTCTTCAGTTACCGCCGCGGTGAAAGCCTGACTTATAGTTTTGAATTCGCGGTATCGAAGCATCTGAGAAATTCGAGGGTGTGTATGGTAAATAAATCTATTTCGCGTAATTTCGTTAACCATAGCGAGTCTACCTGCGAGCGTATCCTCGTTAACATCTGATGAATGGAGAACACCGAGAGTTCTTGATGATAATTCTTCTAGTCGTTCGTAGAACTGAGTTACGTTTTCGTTCTGTTCTTGTCTCACGCTACTTAATTCTTCTAATAATTGATCTAAACTTTTCCCGTCTTGATATAAATTTAGCAATAGCTCGGATATTTCCGTCCAGGTCGTCAAGTTGCAATGGATATCTATTTGTTCTCTCGCTTTTCCGGTTATTCTATTTCTCACAAATGCTAGAAGCGGTTGAAACTGGAAGGGTTTGGCTAATTCGAATGCTATATCTACTTGTTTAATAAAGCTCCGCAATTTGTACCGGTCACCGTCGAAGTTATCAGGAATTAATTTTACCAAAAATTCTAATGAAAGAGTCTGCAATTGTTCGATAGCCCCCGATGTATTAGCTTCCCCAGCCTGTGCCATTTTGTTCTTCAATAGGAGGGGATTGATATATGGAGAGTTGGGGATTGCAAGATTGTAATGATGCAAATGATCTGAATCGGACTTACGGTTGTTTGGTTGTCGAGGTAGCGCCTTCTGGACGTGCTTATTCCGGGTTGCTCCACTGGTACTGGTTCCTTTGTTCAAGTTCCAGAGTACTACACCGATGTGGAACGTCAGACTTCCTTGGATGGTCCTCTTCTTATTTTACGATCCGGTTTGCAAATAATTTTGCCTCTCACGTATAGTGCGGATATAACTTCCGATTTTCACTAAATACGCGATGTGCCGAATCGATCCCACTTCTGACACCAATTTTATGTTGGAGTCCAAGGAAGAACACGAGTTGGTGGCGTAGATTAGTTTAATATCGACGAGCTTACAGTTTCGACTGAGCGCAAGGAGCCGTTTTTCGGGGTTTTGTCCCTATTTATCTGTTTGTGTTAAGAGGGGAAGGGGGGGCCGGAGCTACTCTAGTAGCACTCGGATGAGTCCTAGTGCTGATGAGTAAGACCGTGTCCTAGTGTTTACAATCTAGGGTACACTGACTTTGCACGGCATTACTCAGCGATGTGACTCAAGGGGGATAAAAGCTTGTCAAAATACCATCATTCATGCGTGTCATCCGACAGTGTAACAATTTGATACGGTTATTAAAAAACATAGTGGGAAAGTCAGTAGTAATCTATTTCTGTAGCGTGCACGGTACTGGCTAAGAGTGGTTTTTCATTTTAATTAACCCTTAATTAACCCTTTACGAGTAAGACTGCTTTGAACAACATTATTCTAAAATATTTGTGGAATACGTTTTTAATGTGGTTTAGGTAGGTATGCAATGCATAAGATTTCGTTTAATTTTTCCTTTCTAGAAAAGATAGGAGAAAAATATATTTGATCTTAATCCTTCTTAAGATTTATATAAATCGCTTTAAAAATTTGTTACAAATGATGTATATGTATCGAAATAATTATAAAACTAAAAACGTATAATCATCATTATATGGGAGCTGATCACGCTCAAAATCTAATGAGACCTTGAAACGAGAACATAAAACTTAAATGTTAAGTTTCATTGAAATTCGATCAGCCGTTTAGATGCAATCATGTCAATAGCATAGTTAATGTTTTAGTAATATGTTTTTTTGTAGTAGTCACAATATGACGAGGGGGTCCTAAAACGTGTATTTCCGCTAAAAAAAAATTTCGAAATTTTTTTTTCGTTATTGCAATTCACTTATTGTTAGTCGTTGAGGAACAAAAGAAATGTCTTTTTTTCGATAGTCACAATATGATCAGGGGGTCCTAAAACGTGTATTTCCGCTAAAAAAAAATTTCAAAATTTTTTTTCATTATGATACTTTATAAATTTCCTTATACCTTACATATAGGTCGGAAAGTAAAAATGCTGGGGCAGTCGAGACTTGGAATCGTATGCCGATTAACGCGAGGTCGTATTTCAGCTGTTTCTCTTTTACAAGAGCATGAAGGAAAGGCTCACACTAGCGTTCTTTATGGATTTGCCGAAGTTGTGCGAAGTGCCGAGCTCACGTACACGTGGCTCGTGCGGTAGTGTATGCCTGCTATCCCCACCATTCCGTTAGACGCTAAGGAAGTTCGTCGTCACTGTTGCCGATTTCGATGCACTCAATTATGCCAGATCTGGCCACACTGGTTCGGCCACTCCTATGTGAGTGGCTGGACAGAGGCCATGGAAGCCTCACTTACAGGATGGCACAGGTGTTCTCGGGGCATGGCAGCTTCGGGAGATACCTGTGCCGGATAGGGAAGGAGCCGACGGCGCGTTGCTGCCATTGTGACGCTGAGCAGGACACGGCGGAACATACCCTCGAGGTATGCGCTGCATGGGAGGGTGAACGCCGTGTCCTGATCGGCGTCATCGGGCGGGATGTCTCGCTGCCGGGCATGGTGCGCGCCATGCTCGGCAGCGAGGAGAAGTGGAGGGCCGTGGCCTCCTTCTGCGAAATCGTAATGTTGCAGAAGGAGACCGCGGGAAGGGAGCGCGAGCGTCAGCGGCGCGCTGAGGCTCGCGCTCGTTTGGTGGCGAGAGAGCGTCGCCTGGGCGTCAGGCGACGCGGGCGGCCCCCTCGGCGTGGCGCATGACCCAGGCTGGGAGGGGGGTCCTGATAGGAGCCCCCTCCCGCCAGGCGGCGTAGGGTCGGACCGGATGGGGTGGCAGTGCCTCCTGTCCGGGTCCGGCGCACGGAGCGGCACCCTCGGTGGCCTGGTGCGGCCATGAGCTGCCGGCCTCCGAGGGGTAGAAACGGGGTCGCGGCGGTTGCGAGTTGGGGCTCGCAGCCGCCACTAGACGCGGCCCCGGGACGGATGGCGGCAGGACGATGTGGCCTCGTCCTGCCGCTATGAGACAGGGCGATTACCGGGGGGACCGTTTGTCCCCCCGCGGGTGGGCGCAAAGCGCGGGCACGGGGAGGATACCGGAAGTATGCTTCGAGCGATTCCCGGTATCCTCCCAAATCGTGCGGAAGGGTCACCGTGGGGTTTTTAGTGGGTAGGTCCCGCGCCCGTTATAAAAGTAATGGGCGCGGGGAATCCCACACACCCCTCCCGCCTCTCCCCAAAGAGGTGGGAGGGAGTCTTTCGAAGATTTTTCCCACGGCAAGAGCGCACGTAAACGTAATACCTGCCATTAGACCTCAATTTTTACCATTTTGAGATCAGCCAGCAAAGCATACTATAATATAATTAAACAAAAGTCATTAGCATTTGTCGTATTATATGCGATCACAACACGAAATACAGAAAAATTGCAAATATAAAATCTTTCTTTATTTTAAAAAAATCAAAATTCCAATTTATCCGTATTTTGTACATGGATGTGTAGTTTCTCTGTACAAATGGAGAAAAAAAAATCATTAATATCCAACGAGAAAAATAAAAAAATGTGCTATTTTTTAACATATTGTTTAAACAAATAAAAGTTTTGCAAATCTCTTTACACCATCAAATTCGCCGTTTAAAAACATAAATTTCATTCATTTGAAGCACACCCCTATCTCTAATAGTTTCCGAGATATTCAACAAAGTATGTTTTGAAACCCAAAGGCTGATTTCAACCCCTTAAAGTGAATATTAGGAGCTACAAAAAAATACGTGTGTAATAGATTCATGAGAACTACAAAATTGCAAAGTTTCATCAACATTGGAGATTTACATCTTGGGATGGTCCCTTGTTAGTTGTTGGAAATGGTAGTGGCTTCGGGACGTGTGTTGAATTAAATATGACAATAAATACTTTTAAATTATACTTTATTCTTTATGTAGTAATCGAAGGTATACCTAAGAGAGTATCGACCCGTTCTCTCAGAGATCTTTGCGAGACTGTGACTTCACCCGCAGAAGAAAGGCGAGAGTGAAGCGCAGTTCGCCCTAGCGACGAACTCTTATCTTTCTGTAATAAACACCCATGAGTTCTAAGAACCCATGGCCAAAACTACCGGAAACTCCAGTATATACATCCGTTACTGGAGATGATTTTTGTAACATAACAAGACGGTTAGGAAATCCAACATTAGTTAAATCAGAAAACTCTCACAGACATGTTAAAAGTTTCAAAACAAGAAAAGGAAAAAAAAATTTGTATTATTGCATTAGTGTTGCCTTAGTAATTTGAACCCGTATCGTATGACAATGTTCGTCGACCGACCGTCAAGCGCGCCGCTATCTTGGGGAACCGCCCATAGGAAGGCACACTCGTCGGTACAACGAGTGCTGGGTTCTAACGGTATGCAGTGGGTATAAGTAGAGGGGATACGATATTTGCCTATAACGTGGACGAGTTCTGAGTTTATATAGTGAAAGTATTGTATATTGTAATTGGACAACCGTGTAGAAGCCTTGTACAAGAACACACGAAATAAAACAGTTATATGTATAGAACAAATTTTGTTATTTTTTTACGCTGTTTAAATCGGATTCATTTTTTTAATCCAGCAATCCCAACAGTTCTCTTACAAGTGTTGGGATACTTCGAAAAAATAAAACACGGCGCCATTTTCATTAAAATTTAAAATTTTAAAGAATAAAAGTAGTTTTCGTTGGATAGTTTAAAGTGCGAAGAAGGGGATTCGAATGAAGAGCACTTTCTTCCAATTAGGGAACGAAAACAGTTATGATGTCGGTTTCGTTCCTTAAAACAGTTATAAAAATCGAAATGATGTTATAGATATATATATATACATATGTATATCAATATCAGATTCAGTCCTTGAAGACTGATATTATACAGAATGTTCACGTTATTACTAGCCAGCGATTGTTTCGAAAAACTATTATGATTAGAAAAAAATGAAAGGGGAAAAAGTTTTATAGTTTTCTATGATCAATAGGACAGTGTATATCAATTTTGCATGTTTACTATATTTTTTAAGAAATGAAGATTATTTACAATTTTTTAAATGGAATGCCATATATATTGTTTTATGTCATATGAAAGTATAATATATGTCAAGAAGAGTTCATTTATGTGCTATATCATGATAATAGAAGATCGAGAATAAAAAAAGTGACTGAGTATCTTGTTATTATTTAGTATCAGAGTATTTACATCTGTTTCTATTCCTATTAAGCAACGTCAGTTCTACGTAGTAAACTGTTTGGTCATGTTCTATGTGAAGTAATGTTTCGATAATCAGTTGAAGAAAAAGCAGATATGATACGCATTTATTACAAATGCAATGCCAATTAAAGACGAAATAGAGTCAGGTATCAAGATGAATGTATGGATAGAGTACATCCAAATGAAAATACTCTTGTTTTGGTTGCAAAACGTTTAAAGGAAAGAGGATCTTTGCAAAATAGTTGTCATAATAGGAAACCTCTTATTTTTAATGATACAAAGCTAGATGTTCTTTTACGCTTTCAAGAAAATCCGAAAACTTTAATAAGTAAAGCAGCTCCTGCAATTACTATTTCTATGGAATCTGTTCATAAAACTTTAAAAGCACATACGTTCAGATCTTTTAAATACTCTACAGAACAAGGATTACAACAACAAAATTTTCCGCAACGGATAGAATTTTGTAATTAGTTTCTTATAAATAATAGAAACGACAATAACTTTTATAAAAAAAATTCTTTAGACTGAGGAATCAAGTTTCCACAATAATATGGTGAACAAAAATGCATAATGCACTGATGTGGTGTACTGAAAATCCAAGAACAAAAAGAGAAACTAACTTTCAAATACAATTTCGTATAAATGTGTGGTACGGCATAATTGATAGTGTGTTACTAGGACCTTATTTGTATAATGATACATTAAGAGCATCACCACATAATTGCAGAATTGTCAAAAACGATTTAAACAATAAGTTTGAAAGTAAATGTATAGACACGTCCAAAAAAGTCCTTAAAATGGCCCCCAAGATCTTCAGATCTGATATCTTCAAATATCGTAAAAAATATTGTTTACTATACAGCTTCCATAGATATCAACGATTTAAAAACTAATATACAACAAGCATGTGCATCGATAGCTCATAAAACAATAGCGGCAACAACTGAAAACGTAATCCGTAGAAGTGGAATGTGTATTTGTTGAGACCCAACATGGGTAGTCACATGTAGAAGTTTCGCAGAGACCGTCGCATTTTTAGGCTTGACAATTAAAAATTTTCGTAACCAGATCCATCCCCTTAAAACTCAACCTCCTCGACAGCTGCACATCACGTGCAAATCACCTCAATAACCATTACCTGCTATTTTGACCGACCACTTTTCCCAAAATGTTTAAACAACCAAGTCCCACCTCAAGATCATCTCAAATCCACCCTCGTAACACAACTGACCAATCAGAATACATACAAAACTCACTCAACCAGCACTTGAAAATCACTTAACATCATACAGTAAAAACCATCAGCGCATCCAACCTTTGTATAGTTTGTTATTTTCATTAAAGTTTAAGTAGTGTTAAGGAACTGTGAAACTGTATCAAAAACCATCACCCTTTAAATCACATTCTAAAACACAGCAACTCCTCGCATATTAATTTGTACAGAGAATTAGCGAATGCTTCATTAAAATCAAACTTAGAACGGCTGCTACCATAGTGGCTGTAAATCATCAAAATTTGCAAAATTGTATGAGGCAATTTTAAAATGTTACATACCAATGGATTTGGAATATAATGCTTGTCACTTTTTGTCATTATGAAAATTTGAATAAAATGAAAAATTAAATTAATAAATTTTTTTTGTTATAAACAAATTGTATTTTGTTAAATTATTGAACTACATGCTATTATACATAAAAAACAATTAACCTCAACCATTAACAATTTTTTCGTATGTCTTTCCGTTTTCGAGATAACCGTTTCGAGCCAAAAATTCAAGAGGTGGTTTCATCCCTTGAACTCGAGTTACCACAGCTGAAAAAATACGTGTCGATTATTTTTGGCTGCTTTATAAATGTATAAAGTTTCATCAAAATCGAAGCTGGACCGTTCGTAAACATTCCTTGTCAGTCATATAATGTAGTTTGCAATCCTACGCTGAAATCATTACATGATGACATGTGTTCCGTCCGAAGGAACACAATACGCGAACATTTCGTTGTCAGTTTATGATAGGTCCGCGACGTAAAGCTATTTTTGAGAAAAGACATTTTATTCCATTGCCGGCAATAATCCTTTAACTTTTCGTATAATAAACTTAGCTTTTCACGTTCATTTCGTTCTCAATAGCTCAGCCGGTCATAAACTCGGTCTTCCGAAGGGTACGTCGAAAACGGGACTTCGACCTTCGAGCGGAAAAACCCAGAGGAAGCCGCGACATTGTCGGATTTCGAAACATTCGCATACAACCAGGTATCGCCCCACTCTCTCCTAGAAGAAGGCGCGCCAAGGGCGCGTAGAGGGTGGTGGCAATGCCTAAGGGGGCACGCTGATTGGATTTTTTGATTTCTAAAAATCACCAATCATAGTGTTTCCCCATACTTCCAACGCCGCGAGGAAGTTCGAACAACGCCGACTAATCACTTTCCAACAGCGATTCGAAGCACTTACATCTTCACTGCTATTCGAGACACACAGTTCACTTCGAGTACCTTTTTCGTTCGTTTAACGTTTCGACTTTTCCCCTTCGAGTCAAGCATTCGGACCGAAGACTTAACGTACGGCTAGTCAGCATTAACGTTCATGCTGTGTAACAACTTAGAAACATTGTTTCCAGGTTAATTCCTTGAAACAACGCGTCGCGACTGACCGTTTACCAAGATCGAAGGTATCTTCGAGACTTACCATCTCGAAGACGGGCACCACCGTGCGGGATATCACGACGCGATCGCGAGGTACGAAAACAACCTCGATTCGGAACAACATGTAAATGTTTTGGAATTTTGAAAAGTGCCCTTCCTCAAAAATTCTTTCTCCAGAAGAACGACCTTGCGAAGATCATTATACAACACACACAACTCGAAGTCCATCTGGATGATGCATTGTATTACTTCCCTTTAAAAATACAGAACTCAGATTAGGCGACACATATATCGTAGCATATAAACGATTTTTATCGTTAGAACGTTCCTTAGATAAACACGCCGATCGAAAGGCACAATATCACCATCCACTCGTCAAAATGGACAGCATCACGACTAAAGGTCGATTTATAGATATTCCGGATACGGAACGGTTAGGTTCAGGCAAACTTTCTTTCAGCTGCAAGATACGAGTGTCTATATGTAATGTCACGGACCAGTTTCTGCTCGTTACGTTTCGAACGGTTTCGTCCATTTATATTATCCGTTCAGGCACGAAATGTTTATAGCATCTCCAGTTCGGGTAGACATTATTGCGGGTATTGGAATGCAAGTGTTTATTTCTAGCGTTACGGCACGTTGCGTTACGAACAGGCGAAAATCAGTATTCTCTAAAAGAATGTTTGGGTTCCGGCATGCGTCCGGACCCCACGACCCCCAGTGGTCTCTACTGAAAAAGAACTTGACTAGGGTCTAAGGTCCTTATCTGCTCATATTTCTGTCAATTCGCTTGTCCCGCTAGCTGAAACATGTTTACTTTGACGCCCACTCGATTTTACGAGCTCGCTATATCGTGGCCCGGTCTATTATTGGTATTATTATTGTTATTTTTATTATTGTTGTTGTTTTTGTTATTTTACATTATTTAATTATTAACTCCATGGCCTCTTGATCTAATTCTTTTATTTTTTTATTGCGTGATTTTATGCGTACACTGCCTGTTGCGTCGCAACGTCTTACAGCGTGAAGGTATAACCATTTAGACCCAGGACAAGGAAAAACCCTGTAGCCGGTACGTGCCGATACAAGGCCACTACGAAACAATAGCGACATTTGGTCGCCAGAAACCTTTTCAAAGTTCGGAAATAGTTTATAACCTAGGCACCGTCATCCTTTGCAACGACCTCGACTTTCCTTTTCCAAGACCACCCCTTCGTCCTGATCGTCTTCCACTTTCCTTCTACTTTCTTCGCCAAAATAACCATCCCACGACTTCTCCAACATCCAATTACAAAACTGTATCCTCCCACGTCTTACCATCACTCAAAATCTCCAACACCAATCAGAACTCCTGCGACCTGTAATGTTAAGGAAAAAGAGTCATCCAGGGCAGTTCGTTCCAACCATCGAACACCGAAACCTACCAAAAGACGCTCCCCACAAATCACCGACTAGCTGTAACTTATAGTTTCAATGTGATTCGGTTACAGTGTGTAACCGAACAGTGTATCCGTGATACACTGACCCAACGATCACCTACGACGTTCAATGTATATCTGAAATGTATAGGTCAGAGGTCAAAAGGAGTATACATTTCAAATATACGCATAAAATCACGTAATCAAAAAATAAAAGAATTAGACAAAAAGGCCATGGAGTTAATAATTAAATAATGTAAAATGTAAAATAACAAGAACAGCAACAACAGCAAAATATTAGAAATAGTTTATTTATTTAAATAATTTTTTTATTATACATTATTTTTTTATTGTCGATATATGTATACAAAGTCAAAGTTTTTAAAATTCATCTGTATCATCTACTTCTGTTGCTTCTTTACTTGAATCATATATATTATCTACATTTAGGGGAGACTGAGGCTAAAAGTCCCGAGAGATGAACTCCCGTGGCCGGAACGTGCCGAAACGGATAATATAAACACAAGATGCGTTTGCCTGAACCGAACCGTGCCGGATCGGTTCGTGCCGTATACGGATGGTATAAATCGACCTTAAAGTACGAGTCGTATTTGATGTGTCAGCGTATTCATCGTCAGGCACCTCATTGAACGACATTCTTATGGTCCGCCCAACAATACAGGATGATTTGTTTGCCATCATCATGCGATTTAGGATTCATAAATATGTGTTGACCGCGGATATTACCAAAATGTACCGTCAAATAGAATTAAACACTAACGATCAAAAATATCATAAAATATTGTGGCGCGAAAGCACTGCTTTTACAGGCACATACTACGCTTGCACCGTATCTAGCAATTCGTACATTACAACAATTAGCGCATGACGAAGGTCACAGTTTTCCTTTAGCGGCACGAAGTTTTCTTAAAGACTTTTACGTTGACGACATGTTAACTGACAAGGAGACAATAGACCAAGCCATAAGATTCGGAACGAACTCATGAAATTATCCGCGAAGGGAGGCTTCAAACTTCGACAATGGGTTTATAACGAGCCTAAACTAATCGAGTCTTTAAGGAAATTAAATAATACCGATCATATAGCTCTAGACACGGTAGAAGCAAAGAAAATTTTAGGTTTATATTGTAATGCCAATAGGGATACGTTAGGATACTCGTTAAAGCAGGCATCAACGAAGCAAAAAATAACAAAACGCACGATTCTTGCAAGGGTCGCACAGTTATTCGACCCGCTTAGTTTACTGGGTTTAATAATCGTGCAGACAAAGTTAATTATGCAGGATCTATGGAAATGTTAGGTAGACTGAGACGAAGACGTACCCATCGGTATTCGCACCGCGTGGACGACCTTCCATTCACAGTTACAAGACATACGCCAAATTCAAATCCCTAGACGCGTTATTTCAGACGTCAAAAACTTGCAATTACACGATTTCTGTGATGCACGCGAGCGAGCTTACGGATCCTGTGTATACATTAAAAGCACAGACTCATCTCGTCACTATATCTCTCAGCTATTATGTTCCAAATTGCGTGTAGCTCCTTTAAAATATCAATAATTGCCAAGATTAGAATTGGGTATACAAATTGTATAATATTGTTGCAAAAACACTACAAGTCAAGTTGCAAACCATCACATTTTGGTCAGATTCAACCATAGTTCTTCATTGGATCCATACCGCACCACACACACTTAAACCTTCCGTTGTCAGCCGTATAAAAAAAATCCAGATACATTGTAATTACGACCAATGGCGCCTCGTAACATCAGAATGTAATGCAGCAGATGTATTGTCACGTGGATTAAATCCAATTGATATATGTAATAAACCACCCCACTTGGTATCGCGAACCACACCAGTTATCTCAGTCAGAGGACACGTGCACGTATCTTAAGATACAGCCAATAGAAATTCCCGAAAACCGAAAGGTGATAGTTCTAAGATGTAAGGGGATGGCCGGGATTCGTGGTAAGTGCAGAAGACCGAGTCGAAAATTATATACATATGCGTTTATTCATCTTTCCTCGACGGGGGTCTGGACGAGACTGCCCGTCGATCGTCCGAACATTCGGTCATCGCCGGTAAATCGGCATGTCCTCAAAGAACTGCGTCGCGATCGCGCGGCGCGACATAAAAGCCCTTTCGGCGGCTCGCGGCCACCTTTGACCTAATGCCACGTCCATGCCACGTGTACATGCCACGCGTCCAAAAGCTGGCCGGCTAATATCTTACAAAGATTTATAAACAACACTCGGCAACAAGAAAAACAAACGGATCACCTCACTACTAAGGAATTAAAACAAGCTACGGTTAAAATAATTGCATACGTTCACAAGGTTACATTCCCTGACAAAAGACAAGAAATAATGAAATCCATAATTCATAATCGGAAAAACAAATTAGCAGCACTTGATCCTTTTATTGATACCAATGGAATCATTAGAGTCGGTAGAAGACTAAAACATTCACTAATACCACACGAATCGAAGCATCTAGCAATTTTACCATAATATCATCAATGTAAAATCAATGCATAATCTGTCATAGAATGGAACCTTCAATTCCGTGTTACCCCATAGGACAACTTCCGGGAAACAGCCTTTATTCGACCATTCTTAGTGGCTGGTGTCGACTATCGTGGGCCACTATATACCAAAGAAAAGAAACACTGAAATACAAAAACATCAAAAACGTACATGTATGGCAATTTTCGTTTGCTTTAGCACAAAGGCAGTTCACATAGAGCTCCTAAACGACCTGACATCGGACGCATTTCTTGCAGCACTAAAAAGATTCTTTGCACGACGGGGAAAATGTACAGATTTATATAACAGCAACGCAATTACATTTATCGGAGAGGATCGCGAATCAAAGGCAATTCACAAAACATCAAACCTTGAAACAAATAATAATATACATAAATATTTAGCAAATAATAGCATTAGCTGACATTTTATTCCTCTTCGAGCTCCTCATTTAGGCGGTTTATGGGAAGGTGCTGTAAAGTCATGTAAACGCCGCCTTATTCGCATCATGGGCAATAATTTATTTACGTTTGAAGAATTATCAACCTGTCTGATCGAAATAGAAGCTATTTTAAACTCAAGGCCTTCAACTCCACTATCTTCCAACCCAAATGATTTAACCCTTTTAATACCTGGTCACGCTCTAATCGGTGACTCAATAACAAGCACCCCAGTGTGCGACCTTACAAATTTAAAGGCAGGACGATTATCGTTCTGACATCAGGAACAACAAATCCGATAAAATTTTTGGAAAAGATGGTACAAGGAGTACGTCAATGAACTCACCGTTAGGAAAAAGTGGCATCATGCATCCACAAGTATCATCAAGGAAGGCATTTTAGTGATGCTAAAGGACAACAACACAACCCCACTACATATTCGTTTCAATTGTTATCGATTTTTGTGATAATTTTACATTTTTGAAGGATTTATTGAAACTCGCGTGTTTAAATATGGGGTGGGGGCTCTAATACCGGACATTTAAGATTTTTTTTAAATCATTAAAAAAATATAATATTTTATATCTTCTATACTTTTTTATTTATAATTTAACAATATTAGAAATCAATATAAAGCAATAAAACAAATAATATTATTATAATAGTTAACTGAAACTTTGGTATAGAATTTGAACAGATCATTAGGTGTCCTCTATTACCGGACACAGCATAAGTTCAGAACGTAATTCAAAACAGTTTCAATATAATTTACAGCGATCGTAAACATAGTTATCGCAGTCTTCTTCGTTGCTTTCTAAACAAACCACGCAAATGGTTTCCAAGTTTGATTCTCGTAGTTTGAATGTTTTCATTTTCTTACGCTTATTTCCCGAATTTTTTGTTTGTTCTTTCATTCTTTTTTTGTTCTTTTTCTCCTTGATCAATAATTTATTTATTTACTTTCACATCTTCTTGCTCTTGTTTCAGTTCTCTTTTCCTTGGCATTAGGTAAGGGAGATACTTTCAGAATTATTTTGTAAATATTATCAGCAAAACTGGTAGATGGCTGCACGTCTAATGTCTTCTCATTTTTTTTCTAGGATCTTCAAATCCCATCGTAGAAGTCAAATGATGATGATGCTGATTCCCTATTTCTTCATGTGGAATATTTGCCATTTCACAACCTGCATAATCAATGTCTGAGAACATATTCCTATCCAAAGGATAAATTCCAGTCCGTTTGAAGCCATTAGTACGAATATGAATAAGTAAGATTTGTAGTGTGGCGCTGCTTCGCTGCGGGTAGGGATCTCGTGGTAATTCGTAGAAGGACAGAGAAGGAAAGGAGGGGGCGCGTTTCGTCCGGGCCTGCCAGTGGACTCATCAGTAAGGCTTTCTAGCAGGCCCTGCCTTAGACGACTGGGATATTGGGAAGTCGTTCGAGGAATGTATATATAGCAACCGAGGGGTCGGTCGAGCGCTTGTGAGAGCGCGACTCCTTTAGTGGAGAGCATGGAAGGCGACGCCTGGTGGGGCGGAAAAGGTTTTAAAAAGGGATGTTTCGAGCGGAAAGAGGAGACTCACTTGACAAGACGTTGCCGTAACAAGTCGCTTTAAGTTGTCATTTCAAGTTGTCGTTTTAAGTTGTTGTTTTAAGTTGTCGTTCTAAGTTATATCAGTTTAAGCGTAGCTGTTATTCAAATAGTCTTAAAATTAGTTCCTAGTCACTTTTAATATTTAAATAAAGATCTTTTTGAACAAATACCCACAAATTTTGGGGGCTCAGCCGGGATTGTTCGAAACAGCAACGGAACTATATAACAGTGCGATTCGTGTAATAAAAGTTGAACTGTGTTGTGAAATCGTTTAAGATGTTGGACGAAGGAAACGACACTATCATCGATATTGAACAACAAGGAAGTTCGCGCAGTGACAAGTTGAAACAAGTAGAGACAATGAAGTTGTGCCAGCTGAAGGAAGAACTAAAAAAACGCAAGCTCAGGACCACAGGAAATAAAAAAGTGCTGCAAGATCGTTTCAAAGCAGCTTTGACACTGGAGATCGAACATGGTGAAGATGATAACGGTGATGAAGACGAAGATGAAGATGATCGGGTCAGTGTTAGAGAGTTATCAAGACGAATGTAGATTTTGACGTTTAAGGATGTCGAAGAATCAATGGGCACTTTCTGCGGTGACAATAACGAAAATGTTCGTGGTTGGATTCGAGAATTTGAAGATATGGCTAAGTTATGTGAGTGGAGCGACGTGCAAAAAGTCATATATGCAAAGAGATTATTACGAGGATCGGCTAAATTGTTCGTTAACTATGAAAAATGTTGCCGCAAATGGTCCGACATGAAGCAAGCGCTCAGATCCGAATTTTCACAATCTGTGGATGTGCATAAAATACATAAGGCACTTTCTCGCAGAACTAAGAAGTCGAACGAGTCGTATCAGGAGTACATTTACCAGATGCTGGAGATAGGCAAGCAAGCAGACATGGAAGTGTCGGCAACAATAAAATATATCATTGATGGTATTCAAGACGACGAATCAAACAAAATGATATTGTACGGCGCTAAGACTGTTCGCGAGTTAAAAGAAAAGTTCGAGTCATACGAAGCCATGAAGGAGAATTCAAGAGCGAAAAACAGAAGAACTGAAGATAATCCGTGGAGCTGCGGTACAAGAAAATGCACGGAGATGTTTCTTGTGCGGGGATCGTAGTCATTTGAGTGCGAACTGCCCGACAAAGGATAAAGGTGTAAAATGTTTTAAGTGCAACCAATATGGGCATGTTGCATCTAAATGTAATGGTGCCAATAAGTTTGTAAAGGATGTGAGTAGTGCGTCAGAAGAATCACAGAGAAAACGACTGAAAGAGGTACAAATTGAAAATTGCGAATTCGTAGCTTTAATAGATTCTGGAAGCGACTTGAATTTAATGCGTGCGGATCATTATATTAAAATTGGCGCTCCTAGGCTGAATAATAGAATCTTACAATTCCGCGGTGTAGGAATAGAAAGAAGTTATACTTTAGGAGAATTTTCAACATATATACCAATAGATTACACAACGTATCCGATAAATGTACACGTCATACCTGATGCATTGACATCTCATAGTTTAATAATTGGTACAGAATTTCTAGACTCGGTAGAACTTATTATGAAGGGAGGAGAAATTTGTATTAAAAAACTAGATATCCCGGAAGTTTTTAATATTAACGTAGAAGTTGCACCCGATGAGATAGATCTGTCGCATGTCGTAGTTCCCGAATATAAAGAAGCAGTAAAAGATTTAATAGGCAATTATAAACCTAATAAAACACGCGAAGTTGGGGTCGCCATGAACATTATTCTAAGCGACGATATACCCGTGTACCAGAGACCGCGAAGATTGTCGCCTGACGAGAAAGTTGAAGTTAGTAAACAAATAACGTCGTGGTTGAATGATGAAATTGTACGACCATCTAATTCAGATTACGCCAGTCCAATAGTCTTAGCAAAAAAAAAGAATGGGTCAACTAGAATTTGTGTTGACTATAGACAGGTGAATAAAAAAATCTTAAAGGACCGGTACCCTTTACCTTTAGTAGAAGATGAGTTAGATTCACTGCAGGGCGCAAAAATATTTAGCACGTTAGACCTAAAAAACGGATTCTTTCACGTTTCTGTAGAAGAAAGTAGTCGAAAATATACAGCCTTCATTGTGCCTACCGGCCATTACGAATTTTTAAAGGTGCCGTTCGGGCTTTGCAATTCGCCAGCCGTCTTTCAAAAATTTATTAACGCAGTATTCAGGGAGGTAATAGTAACCGGCATCGCTCGTACATACTTGGATGATATAATAGTCGTAGCTAATGATATAGCAAGTGCAGTTGAGAACCTAAGAAGCGTGTTGAACGTAGCGTCTCAGTATGGGTTACTGATTAATTGGAGCAAGTGTGATTTTTTGCGAACGAGAGTAGAATATTTAGGGCATATTGTTGATAACGGATGCGTTCGGCCGTCGGAGCATAAGACCAAGGCCGTAATAAAATTTCCGAAACCACGTTGTATAAGAGATATCCAAAGTTTCTTAGGTTTAACGGGATACTTCAGAAAATTTATTCGTCAGTATTCTGTTATTGCAAGACCGTTGTCGAATTTGCTAAGAAAGAGTGATAAATTTAAATTTGAGGCGTTAGAGCAAGAAGCGTTCAATAAACTTAAGTTAATTCTGAGCAGTACACCAGTTTTGAGATTATATACTACCGGCGCCGAAACTCAATTGCACACCGATGCGTCTAGCTTAGGGTATGGAGCAATTTTATTGCAACGCGATAACGAGGATGGTGCTTTTCATCCAGTTTATTACGCAAGTGGGAAAACTTCACCAGCCGAAGAGAAGTATTCCAGCTATGAACTTGAAGTCTTAGCAATTATAAAAGCTTTAAAGAAACTTCGTGTTTATTTACTAGGAATATCATTTAAGATTGTTACAGATTGTCAGGCATTCATGTTAACAATGAATAAGAAAGATCTGTGTGTGCGCGTAGCTAGATGGGCACTCCTTCTCGAAGAATTCCGATATAAAGTTGAACACAGGCCGGGTAAAAGCATGGTACACGTTGATGCATTAAGTAGGAACCCGTTACCTGCGGTTATGTCAATAGATGAGAGTGATGATGGAATTATTGTTAGATTGCGTAAATCTCAAGAAGAAGACATTAGTTTGCGCGAAATTCGAGACAATATTGAACAGCATCAAGCGAATGGTTATGTTGTGCGAAATGGTATGTTGTATAAAGAAGTGAACGATGTTCCGTTAGTAATCGTACCTAAACAAATGCAAGTGCAGGTAGTACGTCGAGCCCACGAGCGTGGTTACTTTGGGGTGACCAAAACCGAGGCTCTATTGAAGAGGGATTATTGGTTTAAAGGAATGAGACAGCAGGTAGAAAAAGTTGTGCGCAATTGTGTGAATTGTATTTTAGCAGAGCGAAAACTCGGTAAACAAGAAGGACTTTTAAATAGTATTGATAAGGGAGAGTTACCGTTTGATACCTATCACGTCGATCATCTGGGTCCACTACCCTCGACGAAAAAATCTTATAGACATATTTTTGCTGTTATTGATGCGTTCACCAAGTTCGTATGGTTGTACGCAACAAAATCGACGAGTTCAGCTGAAGTTATTGTTCGATTATAAAAACAATCTGCAGTGTTCGGAAACCCAAGAAGGATTATTTCTGACCGCGGTACAAGTTTCACGTCCGACGCCTTTGAAGATTATTGCAAGCAAGAAGGGATTTGCCACGTGTTGATAAAGACAGGAATGCCGCGAGCAAACGGACAAATTGAAAGAATTAATAGAACATTAATACCGTTATTAACTAAATTAGCTGCACCGAAACCGGAACAATGGTATAAACAACTCGACCTGGCACAGAAGTATTTAAACGCTACACCGAGTAGAAGCACCAATACGACGCCCTTCCGTTTATTATTCGGAACACATATGAGAATAAGAGAAGATCCTGAAATCAGACAAATGATAGAAGATGAGTGGATTACGATGTTCAACGAGGAACGCGATGGGGTGCGAGCACGAGCGAAAGAAAAGATTGCTGAAGTTCAAGCGCAAAATAGGAAATCATTCAATAAGAATCGAAAAGAAGCAACAGAGTACAAGCAGGGCCAGCTGGTTGCAATCAAGAGGACACAGGCTACTCCAGGGATGAAATTCCATGCGAAGTATCTTGGACCTTACTCTGTAACGAAAGTTTTACGGAGTAATCGTTATATGGTGCAGAAGGTCGGGGACCACGAAGGTCCGCGAACAACGTCAACGGCAGCCGACTACATGAAGCCATGGGTTGGAAACGAGGAAGATGACCTGGTCGAAGGTAGTGAAAGTGCGTCGAGTGACAGTGAAGACATCTGAGGGCAGATGTCCTGTATCAGAATGGCCGAGTGTGGTATCGGGAAATGCGAGGAACTTGAGCGGAGTAAGAACTATAGGTTAAAAGAGAAAGCGTTACAGGTCGAAAGGGACGGGAAAAACCCCTGGGTCAGCGGGCCCAGTGACGCGTTCGAGGTCCTCTCGCGCAGGGGTGCGAAACGCAAGCATGACCATATTTGGTCATGTACGCGCCCGAAAGAAGCTTGAATGGTGGGGCGGAAAAGGTTTTAAAAAGGGATGTTTCGAGCGGAAAGAGGAGACTCACTTGACAAGACGTTGCCGTAACAAGTCGCTTTAAGTTGTCATTTCAAGTTGTCGTTTTAAGTTGTTGTTTTAAGTTGTCGTTCTAAGTTATATCAGTTTAAGCGTAGCTGTTATTCAAATAGTCTTAAAATTAGTTCCTAGTCACTTTTAATATTTAAATAAAGATCTTTTTGAACAAATACCCACATATATGTGATATTTCACTGTCCTTTTCTTTAGTTGTTGATTACGGCTGTCGGCCGACAGAAGATAAAGGTGACTCCGAGCTCGATGACATTGCTGTGTATAAACATTTGCTGGTATCGAAATTCGCATCCACTATACGAAAAATGAACATGTCAACCCCGTAGCAATGTACATTTTAAGAATCATTGCTGTACAGTGTAACATAAGAATGCCAATAATCCATAACAATAACATTTACGATCTAAAATTCTGCGAAAACGAGTATTACATGGCTAACAGTTTTGAAACCGATATGTAGAATCGTATAAGAACAGTTACAAGACCGATATAATATCAGTTCTCAAGGATTAAAACCAAACCTGATACCTCAGGACCGATATATCTGAGGGGGTTAATGGTGGAATAACAACACCCAAACTAGCTGCCCTCAATTATAATGTTTATTAGTGAGGTTAGCCATACGTAGGTTATCTACTGTGTGCAACGGACTTTTATAATCGACTGGGCCTCTCGGCCTCGACCCCCCGGAATATACAGGGTGTTCGGCTACCTATAACAAAAATTTTAATGAGAAATAGTAGAGGCCAAAATAAGACGAAAATCAAGAATACTAATTTGTTGATGGAGGCTTCGTTGCAAAGTTATTAACATTTAAAGTTCCGCCTGTAGAATGACAATCCGCTAAACAGCTGCGTTCGCGCGGACGGTTGCGGCAGACGAGTGCTAGTGGTTCTCACGCAGCATGAAAAATTCTGCTTACCGATATTATCGACAGCCTTAGATTTTTGTCCACTTACAGGATGCGAACACCTTACGTTGAATAAGATTCAACCTGTCTTATGAAAATCAAGAAGGGCATATCAAAACTCGCCCGACGAGATTTTCACAGAGAAAGGGTGAATGCCAGTTCCAATACACAATGTTGTGAACAAAAATCACCCACATGCGATTATACACACCCCACGATTGTCCACAGTGTCCACAAGCATCCACAAATAATCCTTTCAGGCACTAACCACTATGCAATTAAATAAACACGTACCGCGATTATGTTATTCGTGAATGTCTACGTGTACGTGTATCACGATTCTTCCGAGTTACTTACGAATAAAACTGTTATTAATTTTTCAAATACACTTCAATTTAAAAATGTAAACAGGAATTTAATAAGTATTCGCTGATTGTTTATATCACTGTATTTCTTACATGCTACTTAATACATAACTGTTGCGTGGACTCTCGCGACCGGTAAAATTGGAGTGGCGCGAAAGGAACGCTTTCCGAAGAGTAAGTTATTACTATCGGAATAGTTGGAATAAATGAATGTAGTACTGAACGAGCGTAGTTGACTTTTTGACTGTGTAACGGGGAATGTCTATTTCAGGTCTGATGTCGGTATTTACATGGATGGTGGAATGTTATTGGCTAATGTGTCGCGTTGTAGGAGTGTCGTTGGTTCTGAATGATTGGTGTAGTTGTTCTGTGTGGGTGTGGTTTGACTGTACTGGTGGAAAGGGCAGGCTCTGGTGAGGAAGCCCTTTCCGGGGTTGGGACGGAGTTTTCTAGTAAATTTGAATGTTAGTAACAATTAAGTGAAAGCTAGCCAACTGAAAGTGCGCGCCAGCCGCGCACGTGCATTTCAGCTGTCTAGAAAACTCCGTCTTGGTTACCCTTGAGAAACAAAAGGCTGAGGGTTGTTTGCAGGCCCGGCCAACGGCTCGACCGAGGTCCTTGACTGTCGCCAACTAACCCTGCCATAAAGGCTAAATTGCGAGGTCCTGCTCGCGTCGCAACAATAACTGAATCAAATATGTCTAAAATGTGTCGCGTGAACGCGTTTTACGACTGACTAGCTAGCCGAACACGTACCGATGCTGCCCTTTGTCTCCGCTGTGTGTGAGAGAGATAAGCGAGGCGAGTGACGTAGAATCGGGATCCTGTTCGGCATTTGTTTTTCTGAACCTCGTCGATCGATGGCACAGTCAGCTGCTAGTATTGTTACATTCTTCGCCGTGAACGTAAATCGATGCGAAAATTTCATTTATCCTGCGATTCCTTTTTACATTTTTAAATTGAAGTGTATTTGAAAAATTAATAACAGTTTTATTCGTAAGTAACTCGGAAGAATCGTGATACACGTACACGTAGACATTCACGAATAACATAATCGCGGTACGTGTTTATTTAATTGCATAGTGGTTAGTGCCTGAAAGGATTATTTGTGGATGCTTGTGGACACTGTGGACAATCGTGGGGTGTGTATAATCGCATGTGGGTGATTTTTGTTCACAACATTGTGTATTGGAACTGGCATTCACCCTTTCTCTGTGAAAATCTCGTCGGGCGAGTTTTGATATGCCCTTCTTGATTTTCATAAGACAGGTTGAATCTTATTCAACGTAAGGTGTTCGCATCCCATAAGTGGACAAAAATCTGAAGCTGTCGATAATGTCGGTAAGCAGAATTTTTCATGCTGCGTGAGAACCACTAGCACTCGCCTGCAGCTGTTTAGCGGATTGTCATTCTACAGGCGGAACTTTAAATGTTAATCACTTTGCAACGAAGCCTCCATCAACAAATTAGTATTCTTGATTTTCGTCTTATTTTGGCCTCTACTATCGCTCATTAAAATTTTTGCTATAGGTAGCCGAACACCCTGTATACAGGGTGTTCCCGCTAAAGTGTGACAGTCGCGATACTTCAATAACTATTGATGATACGAAAAAATTGTTTATATGAAAATTGCAGGATAAAATAGGATCTTTATTTTGGCGTAAACGAAAATTTTATTTATGTTATTAATTTTAAAGTTACGATGGTAAAGTTTCGTTTTTTAAATGGAACTATATATTTTTTTTTAGATCATGAGATAGTGTTTTTCAAGACGAATCTATTAACCTGCAATTTATTCACCCGATTTTTATTAGTTTTCAAGATATAACGCTTGGAAATTTACTGATTTTCGGCTGAGACGTCTCGGCTTGAGTGGCAAGTCATAAAAGCAGTCCTATTGTTACGCTGGTTGACTCCGCCTGTTGAAACCGATAGCAAGGGTCTACGCTCGGAACGGCAGGCCCGAAGAGTCAGTAACATGGAAAGTATTAACCATCCAAATTATTAACGATTCCATCCTCAATGCCGAAAACTTGGACCGTGATGGACAATACTTTCCATGTCTCTTACTTTTCGGGCCTGCCGTTCGGAACTAGACCTTTGCTATCGGTTTCAACAGACGGAGTCAAACAGAGCAACAGTAGGACCGCTTTTATGATTTGTCACTCAAGCCGAGACGTCTCAGCCGAAAATCAGTAAATTTCCAAGCGTTATATCTTGAAAACTAATGAAAATCGGGTGAATAAATAGCAGGTTAAGGAATTCGTCTTGAAAACCACTATCGCATGATCCAAAAAAAATATATAGTTCCATTTAAAAAACGAAACTTCACCATCGTATCTTTGAAATTAATAATATAAACAAAATTTTCGTTTACGCCATAATAAAGATCCTATTTTATCCTGCAATTTTCATATAAACAATTTTTTCGTATCATCAATAGTTATTGAAGTGTCGCGACTGTCACACTTTAGTGGGGACACCCTGTACATACATGTCCTTACCATAATAGAAAAGGAAGAGAAAAAGAGACAGGACAGAAAGATGGAAAAACGAAACTGGAAAATGTTTAGTGGACAGAAAGTTTAGTGCAAGCGGAAGAAAGTAATAAAAGTAAAAAGGCTCGCCGGGCCCGACTCGAAACGATCCGAGGCCCAGGCGAAATCTCGAAAGAAAACACACGCCTAGTACGGGTCTGTTCGCTAAGTGTTCAACAGGACGACCAGGCTCGCACGAGACTTTGGGAAAATGGAAAAACAAAAAGCTTAAAGTTATCCTTGCATTCCATTCCATTCATACAATGGCAAGGGTGTAGCAGCGATACAATGGCCACCACATTGTTAAAAAGCTGATGTTTTTAACTACGAAGTCCGGATCGAGGAATAGGAATTTTATCGGGGAAGTGAATGGGACACAAATGGTTTTCTTTTCGTCGGCCTTTAAGAACGACCTTTTATTACAAAAATAAAGTAAAAAAAAAACAAAAAGAAAAACCAACGAACAATTATAATCAAAAATTAACGAGACTGAACAATATTGAACGAAAAACGCTTCAGCCTCGTCCCTGCCTAGCTCGGTCGCCGAACTCGCTCGTTGAGGTAGGCCAGGATTCCTATGAACAGAAAAACACGACTATGTGTTAGACACACGTACACGGTATACGTATCTTCGTCGCGCTGGTTTGCTCGCGCTCCTGGCTTCGTAATTCGAACGTACCGGAGCGGAGAATTGTAAACGTTCGTAAATTACGAATGATACAGTGGACTGTATTTGGGCTTGGAAAAGAATTAAACTTCTTTTCTTCGCCGATTCAGTGGTCGATTGCCCATTGGACGGGGATGCAAGTGGAGGTTGTAAGGCTCCTAATGCACTGTTCCCGTGAGTATGCACACTGAGTCTGTGCGTCGAGTCGCACTGCAGTGCACTAACACGACCGTCGATCCGCGGCTTCTTAACGTTCCAGCAGATGACTTATTTGGCCGAGAGTTACACTGCGAAGCCCGACAACACGTTGTTCACTGCACGAATGCACTACTCGATGTGATACGTTGCAGTATTTTGAACTACGCGGGGGCCTGACCCACGACTCCGTTACTTCTCCGCACTGGTGCTCCTCTAAACGTTACACCGGCGGGATCTGTAGAAGTAAGGAGGCGAAGACCGAAAATCAGACGTCCGAAATGGACGCCGACCTGACTACAGTGAGCCCACCTGGAGGTACACCACGTAGGTGCCTCCCTTTGGTGTCTCCTAAGCCGAAGGGCAATCACACAGAAGTGTGGACGGTAACCGCCGACTTCTATATGATTCAAACGTTTATACGTTGGAATCGACCGTTAAATTCCGCACAGGAGGGGTCGAACACCTTATCGGTGTATTCTCGAGCCCTCCAAAATCTGCAGTGAATTTAAATCAATTGAACTCGATCGAAATTTTTCTCGAAAGAGATTCAGGTGCACTTGCACGAATCGGGAGTCGAATCGTGTTTTCCAAGCAAGGTGGGAATGAATTTTCCGACCTTTTCGAGCAAGGCTCGCTACACCCTTTTAGCAATAGCAGTCTTTTTGGCTTTCTCGCACGAGGATCTTCCCTCTTAAATCGCGATTAACTTCTGATCGAATATGATCGGGAGCCGATGAGTCTCGTTCAGAAGTCGTCGTAAGACTGATACGGATTGACAGCCGAAGACGTCGCCGTTGTACTCTTACTGGTCGTTCCGTGGCGCTGTCTGAATTTCGGCCGTCTCTCCTTGTCACATTATCGGCGCACTACTCTCTCACGGTACTGACGTCACTAACACCGTTAGCACACTCGAATCGAAAGGTAATGAGCCGTTACCGATGCCAGAAAAACTAATAATACACACGTTTTTCAATCACCGTTCGCTATACAAATCTTATTAGAGATAATCTCTTGCTTATTGTACGTTAACAGGATTAACGGTAATTGCGGCCGAGGATAATCGCTCGGCATTATGCAATCTTTAAACAACATATCTATAACTTTTATATTATTATTTCTTATAACTGTTTCAGTCAAGATTAATAAAAAATAATTTAAAACACTAATTTCTAGGACCATTTCACTTCCTGTTTCCAATTCATTACTTTTAACACATTTACCTTAATTCGAAAATTCGTTTCATAGAAACTTTTAAATGAATTCTACCAAAGTTATATTTTAGATAACCAATGAAAGAACCCTTCGACATTAACAAATAATTTTATTTTTAATAATGAAGAAATTATGTAAAAGATGAATTGAGGGATCGGATTTGATGTGTTTCTGTTACGCATCGCACTCGGAGGAACCTATTTAACGAACACAAAAAATATGCTTTATCGTATGACATTATATTGACAGGGGATTTACATAGAAATTCGCATTTACACGTTTCACGTCCGATCACGCAACGCATCGACAATGTAACGCAGTTATCTCGTGGTTCCACGATCGCATGCGATTTGCGTTACCGTTAAATTCCAAATGCTTGTACGGGAAATGAAATTTATAAGCGGCAATGGATGTTTAATGGAATTATGAAAACCGTTCTCGTCGACAAAAGGAGCACGTGTTTTGTACTTTTATGCGTTTAGCCGTGTGAAAAGGCGCGCAAGGATCACAAGGCATGGTTCATGCCATTTGTTTCTTTTGTACGTGGGGAAATCCTCATGGACACCCACGGGCCCACCCAAAGTGAGGGCCGGTGGGTAGTGCCGGACTCTTACCGACTAAAACCCCACCGTGACCATCCTCAGGTGCCTGGCGGACGACCGGGAACTCAAGTGTGCCATCTCAGAGTACCCCGCCGCGCCGTGCCTTTTCAGGCTCCTCCCGGTGAGAGGTACTTGTCCCACCGCATTCCCACTCAACTACAGGAGCCTGGTCACCAGCACCCGCGGCCACGTGGCCACGTGGCCACGTTGGTCGCAGCCAACTGGCCAACCTGCGGCCTTAGGTAAACCCCGCGGCAAATATCCCATGCCCCAGTTCACTTACACACACGCAACACATTCATACCGAAGTTTGGTCCACGGGAGCTTTCGCCCCGACCTCCGGGATGACATGCGAAGATGCGACCACCAGCCTTCTCAGGTTGATGACCCCATCCCTGCATCCCATCCCAGCGGCTGACAGGGATTCACCTCCCCTGCCGCCTGGACAATCAAACGGGTGCGTGGGGGCACGGTTGTTGCCTACAAATCGACGAACTCACGTTTGTTCGTGAAAATACGACAAACGCAACTGGGCATTAATTACTGTGACGCAACGGTCATGTAAATTGCACGGTTACTCGGAAATTTAACGACTGTTTACTTCTGTCAGTGACCCGTCCACGAAGTAAACTATCGAATTGGTTCTGCGATGCGTTTAACTGAACGTTGACACTAAGCGAATGTTTCAAATGGTTCACAAAGAGAACGCATTGTTGAAATAAATAAATAGTAAATACAGTAATTATTCTTAAATTGTACATCGTTCCAGGTGTGACATGTTCATTTTTCGTACAGCGGAGGTGAAATTTGACACTAGCAGATATTTATGTAACAACGATATCGTTAAGTCCTCGGAGTCGTCTTTATCTTTTGCCAACGGTCGTAGTCGACAATTGAAGAAAAGGACAGTGAATAAGAGCAAATAAGAAAAAGGCATTGGTTTCAAGAGGACACCCCCCCCCCCCTTTTGAGAGAGATCGAAATGTTCAACTTACGAATCATATGTAGAATTCATTTTAAAAATCATTACTATACACTGACTCATGAAATTGATCACATGGTAACATAGTTTCTAATTTTCTTGAAATACAAATTTCTTAGAACAGTTAAAGGTGTTGTAAATCACACTAATCGTGACATCTCTTAGTAATGAATGTAAACTCTATGTAATGTGTCACGTGATCTCTGAATTATTCCAAGATTCCGATTTCCGGCTCTGTACTGTTCTTGACTCACTTTCGTCTCGTCAGCCGAGTTGTAAACACAACAGCGACTCTTTATGTATAGTCTAAACTGTGTTAAATAAATTTCTTTATAATAAACCGAAAATACAACAAAAGGCACTTAAGTTGTTTGTTTGGGATTTAAGATTTAGCTAGTAATACTTGAATTACTGAATATGTAGTACACTTGATCAATTTTGTGAATTCAGATATTGATATTATAAAACTTTTTTTTGTGGTTCTCGATAGGTTGAGGCAGGTCAGTCCTAGTGGTTCTCACTCACAAAACTGCATTATCGCATACACGCAGCTGTTCCCATTAAAATTTTTCACCGAGGTAGCCGAACACTCAGTATAGGAACGGAAGGTGGCGAGTACGAGAGGTGACGCCACATCTTTAATGTCTTTACACTTTCTACTATGGAAAAACTATCTTTACGTGATTACTTACCGTGGTGTGTCGAATGACAACTTGGTCTCTAAACCGTTGCAAGCATGACATCACCAAAAAAACAAAGAACAGCAAAATTGACGCATCATGGGTGACATTTAGCGAGTTATAAAGTATTGTGCTGTCCTATCTCAACAGGAATCATAATCTTTTCCATGTATATAATATCAAATTGAAGACTCAACCTTATTACAGATTTTTGTAGAACAGTGAAAATTGTCAAGAAATAAAGTGAAATTACTCATTACTTATTAGATTTAGGGCTAATACAGATCAACACTTTTTTACTCAAAGTTTAATATTCTTCCATATTTTAGTACAAAAAGTATAGTATTTCATTAAAAAAAAAACAAAGTTGACCTTCAAATATCCGAAACGTCCTTACCTATAAAAAAGACAAATGTACTGCATAGTGTACCTCTTCAAACCATACAATTTTTGTATATACAATTTTTTCGATCAACGTATACTTTGGAAGTTATAAAGGTGCACAAGTTACATAGATCACCCTGTATACAGGGTGTTCGGTCACCCCTGGGACAAATTTTAATGAGCGATTCTAGAGGCCAAAATAAGACGAAAATCAAGAATACCAATTTGTTGATGGAGGCTTCGTTAAAAAGTTATTAACAATTAAATTCAAAAATTTCAAATCGTTCTGGAAAAATTATTTTCGATTGCGGGGATCAATTACAATAATTTTTGATGAACAGACATACCCTCGAAATCCTACCTACTTTCTAGAAAAAAATTCGAGAATGTGTGAAATTTTCCGACGGAAAAAAAAATTTGAAATCGGTCTGGAAAAATTGGTTTCTGTTGCGGGGGTCATTTACAATCACTTTTTGTAAATAGATATACCCCCGAAATCCTACGCATTTTAGAGAAAAAAATTCAGAACGGGCGGAACTTTAAACGTTAATAACTTTTTAACGAAGCCTCCATCAACAAATTGGTATTCTTGATTTTCATCTTATTTTGGCCTCTAGAATCTCCCATTAAAATTTTTCCCAGAGGTGGCTGTACACCCTGTATAATTTTCGATCTTCTGCACTTTACCACGAATCCCGGCCATCCCCTTAGAAAATATTCGAATGTTTCAAAAACTGAGGGTGATAAAGCAATTCTAGTTGCAGATGTGTGTTTAGGGAGAAAACTCTATCATCTATTAGATATTGAAAAAGAGAAATAGTCAAAATTTGTTGGACAGTGTAATTTGATTTGAGAATCTTTATTTCGATATAGCTGGACACACACGAAGCTTGCGGAAACTGAATGGTTGATTAATGCGGGAAGCGCAATTATCTTTGTAGTCTGATAGCACGAATATGCAACATTGTCCTGTGAGCACCCGTGATTAAATTCATTAAACAGTAACACTGACATGGATTTAGCCCGTAGACCTAATCACTATTGGAAAGTGTTGAGGGCTTAATGGCTTGTACTTGAAATACTGTTTCGCCGTGCATGAGAAGAGTTAACTGCGTCCCTATGGTCCGGGGGAGTTAAAGAGTTTACCACGTAGCGTAACATTAAGTTTCGTTCGGTAGTTTCCTGGAAACGATAATTCCAGGCATCGATTGCGAGAACATTAAACTTCGATTAGTTGAACTCTGGACAAGCTACATCGATAAATGAGGTCTATCAGTGTAACAGATTACATAAAGTAACTTCAAGTAGCATTCTAAGAGTATTTGAGGAGATTTTATTCATAGAACTATTTAGGAAGGATGAAAATTATTCGTGTCTGATGGCTAATTAAAAAGATATAATTACTTCTTATTCTTCAAGTATCGTTCTTCTGGAACATTCCACATTACGATAGTAACAGTAATTGTGTTGATGTTGCATAATTAGAGTATGTAATTTGGTTTACACAGAACATCGGTCTCTGCCTTACCGATGGTCTTACCGTTATTTCATATTCAACATATCCTTTTTTTGTTTTTGTACGTGGGGAAGTCCTCATGGACACCCGCGAGCCCACTCCAAGGGAGGGCCGGCGGGTAGTGCCGGACTCTTACCGGCTAAAACCCCACGGTGACCATCCTCAGGCGCCTGGTAAGGGGCCGGAAACTCTAGTGAGACATCACAGAGTCCCTCGCCGCGCCGTGCCTTTTCAGGCTCCTCCCGGTGAGTGGCACACCTTCCACCGAATTCCTACTCAACCGCAAGCGCCCACGGCTCCGTAACATGGATCCAAGCCGCCGGCCGCGTGACCATGTTGGTCGCAGCCAACTGGCCAACCTGCGGCCTTGGGTAACACCTGCGGCAGAGATGCCAGAAAAGCACCGCCGGGCAGTGTGGCCAGATCTGGCATAATTGAGTGCATCGACGTCGACATTAGTAACGATGAACTTCCTTAGCGTCTAACGGAGTGGTGGGGATAGCAGGCATATACTACCGCTCGAGCCACGCATGCGTGAGCTCGACACTTCGCGCAGCTTCGGGAAAACGATAAAGAACGCTAGCGTGAGCCTTTCCTTCTTGCTCTTGTAACAACTGAAATACGATCTCGCGATAATCGGCATACGATTCCAAGTCTCGACTGCCCCAGCATTTTTACTTTCCGACATATGCAAGGTGAAAGGAAAGTACCATAACGAAAAAAAATTTCGAAAACTTTTTTTAGCGAAAATACACGTTTTAAGACCCACTGATCATATTGTGACTGTTAAAAAAAAGAAATTTTTTTTCTGTGCCTAAACGACTGAATGTATTTCAATGAAACTTTACATTTATGTTTTATATTCCCGTTTCAATGTCTGATTAAATTTTGAGCGTGATCAGCTCCCGGATAGTGATGATTATACGTGTTATAGTTTTATAATTACGATCTAAATAGGAGAATTAATTGCTACAGAAATAGATTAATCCTGACTTTTTCCGCTATGTTTTTCAATAACCGTATCAATTTG
Organism: Colletes gigas; assembly: GCF_013123115.1. Classification (NCBI taxonomy): domain Eukaryota; kingdom Metazoa; phylum Arthropoda; class Insecta; order Hymenoptera; family Colletidae; genus Colletes; species Colletes gigas. The sequence continues at coordinate 55,076 of NW_025106735.1, forward strand.
TTACACAGAATCAAATGTTATACAGGATGTACGGCCGCCCCTGGGAAAAATTTTAATGTGAGATTCTAAAGGCCAAAATAATACGAAAATCAAGAATATCAATTTTTTGATTGAGGCTCCGTTATAAAGTTATTAAAAAATTTCAAATCATTCTGATAAAATTATTTTTAGTTGCGGTGGTCAGTTACAATCATTTTTGGTAAATAAACATAACCCTGAAAACCTACGCACTTTCGAGAAAAAAATTTCTGACCGAAAATCTAATGCGAGACCAGAAATGCACCCCCGAAATTTCATGCGAATCTTTAAAATGTCGTCACTTCTAAACGGATTGGGGGATTTTAATGTTTCAAACGGCAAAGAACGCGTATTTTGGTGAAGAATATGTAGAAATTCTAAAAATATTGGAAAAGTTGTTCCTTAATCCCGTAAAGTGATAAAAATGGTCCAATTTTCAAACGGCCATAACTCCTACAATAGTGAATGGATTTGATTGAAATTGTTTTCTGAAGTAGAGCTCATAGGTATCTACAAAAAAGTATTAGACAACTTTTTCTGTTTAGTGCTAACCAAATTTATTAAAAATGAAAAACGAATTTGTAAGAAAAATCGACAGGGTGCTTAAATTCGGCGAAAAAAAAAATTTCAAATCGTTCTGAAAAAATTATTTTCGATTGTGGGAGTTAATTACAATTATTTTTAGTCATTAGACATACCCTCGAAATCCTACGCACTTTCGAAAACAAAATTTGAGTAGGTCGAAAAATTTTTCGAGAAAATTAAAATATTTCATATCATTCTGGAAAAAATTATTTTGTAGGAATACACAACTTTTTTTGTAGGAAATACACGTTTTAAGACCCCCTCATCATATTGTGATTATTAAAAAAAAAAGAAATTCTTTTTTCGTCGAAAAATTTAGGCCTCTTTCTGAATTTTTTTCTCGAAAATGCGTAGGATTTCGGGGGTATATCTGTTCACCAAAAATGATTGTAATCGACCCCCGTAACTAATAATAATTTTTCTAGAACGATATGAAATATTTTAATTTTCTTGACAAATTTTTCGACCTACTCAAATTTTGTTTTCGAAAGTGGGTAGGATTTCGAGGGTATGTCTAATGACTAAAAATAATTGTAATTAACTCCCGCAATCGAAAATAATTTTTTCAGAACGATTTGAAATTTTTTTTTTCGCCGAATTTAAGCACTGTTGGTTTTTCTCTTCTAAAAAGAGAAAGTTTTCTTTACGTAACAAAAACCATCGACGCGTATGTTGCGTTTAGAGATACGAGTCAAGAGGGTGCAGCTGTGTCCCTTCCTTGACTTGTTTAGACAAAGTATAGGACCGATTGGGTCTGAGGGTACGGGACGAATTCTTCGTCACTGACCTTTCTCATTCTGTATGTTTCTTTCAATGCGTAAAGACGTGCCTTCCAAGTGTTTCAAATAAAGCTTAGTAAAAGTTATATCGTTTAAATTATTTTATTTATTCCACCACCTATTTCCAATAAGCACCCTGTCGATTTTTCTTACAAATTCGTTTTTCATTTTTAATAAATTTGGTTAGCACTAAACAGAAAAAGCTGTCTAATACTTTTTTGTAGATACCTATGAGCTCTACTTCAGAAAACAATTTCAATCAAATCCATTCACTATTGTAAGAGTTATGGCCGTTTGAAAATTGGACCATTTTTATCACTTTACGGGATTAAGGAACAACTTTTCCAATATTTTTTGAATTTCTACATATTCTTCACCAAAATACGCGTTCTTTGACGTTTGAAACATTAAAATCCCCCAATCCGTTTAGAAGTGACGACATTTTAAAGATTCGCATGAAATTTCGGGGGTGCATTTCTGGTCTCGCATTAGATTTTCGGTCAGAAATTTTTTTCTCGAAAGTGCGTAGGTTTTCAGGGTTATGTTTATTTACCAAAAATGATTGTAACTGACCACCGCAACTAAAAATAATTTTATCAGAATGATTTGAAATTTTTTAATAACTTTATAACGGAGCCTCAATCAAAAAATTGATATTCTTGATTTTCGTATTATTTTGGCCTTTAGAATCTCACATTAAAATTTTTCCCAGGGGCGGCCGTACATCCTGTATAACATTTGATTCTGTGTAACAAATTGATACGGTTATTGAAAAACATAGCGGAAAAAGTCAGGATTAATCTATTTCTGTAGCAATTAATTCTCCTATTTAGATCGTAATTATAAAACTATAACACGTATAATCATCACTATCCGGGAGCTGATCACGCTCAAAATTTAATCAGACATTGAAACGGGAATATAAAACATAAATGTAAAGTTTCATTGAAATACATTCAGTCGTTTAGGCACAGAAAAAAAATTTCTTTTTTTTAACAGTCACAATATGATCAGTGGGTCTTAAAACGTGTATTTTCGCTAAAAAAAGTTTTCGAAATTTTTCTTCGTTATGGTACTTTCCTTTCACCTTGCATAGGTCGGAAAGTAAAAATGCTGGGGCAGTCGAGACTTGGAATCGTATGCCGATTATCGCGAGATCGTATTTCAGTTGTTACAAGAGCAAGAAGGAAAAGCTCACGCTAGCGTTCTTTATCGTTTTCCCGAAGCTGCGCGAAGTGTCGAGCTCACGCATGCGTGGCTCGAGCGGTAGTATATGCCTGCTATCCCCACCACTCCGTTAGACGCTAAGGAAGTTCATCGTTACTAATGTCGACGTCGATGCACTCAATTATGCCAGATCTGGCCACACTGCCGCCGGGTGCACACGCTCCCATGCCAGATACGCGTACGTGAGCTCGTGGAGTTTCGGAAAGTCGACAAAGGCAAACTGACGCATGCCCTCTTTCTCGATTCTCCGAAGCTGCCCGAAGTAATTTCGGATCGCCTCGTGGGAGTCGAGAGAGAAAGGCTCACATTTGCCTTCTCGCTCTAAACAACTGAAATCCGACCTCCCGTCAACGGCATACGATTTGGATTCTCGAGCCGAGATTCTCGACTGCCCAGGCATTTTTACTTTCCGACCTATGTAGGCGCACATAAGCAAAGTACCCATAATGAAAAAAAAATTTTGTAAAATTTATTTTACGGAAATACACGTTTTAAGACCTCCTGATCATATTTTAATTATTGAAAAAAAAGAAATTTATTTTTATTCCCATGTATGAGCACACAAATGTATATTATTAATACGATTGAATATAAATAGCTGAATGAATTTAAATGAAACTTGACATTTAAGTTTTATGTTCTCATTTCAAAGGCGTGTGGACGGATTCAAATGCGTGAACACTAAACGTAACGATGTAATTATATTATTTAATATTTACTAACTATTTAACATAAAGAACATAAAAGAAAGACATAAAACGTAAACGTAAAAGATCATAAACGTAAAACTGTGATTGCTCTCGACTAACGTTCGATACAGAGTGACGTTCCTGCAGTCAAAGTCGACCCTTCCTTATTCCTATCTTATAATAATGATCTAAACAAAACGCATGTTCGAGACGCAGTCTCTAAAACGTATTTCAGCTTAAACCTAAACACCTCACTCGATACCTACTCTAGCTTAGACTAAACACTCCTATCGACGCAAACGATAACGGTTCTCCTAGCCACACACATACACTCCTTACAGATTATACCTCTTGTTTCATAGTTGTTCCGATATATAGACATAATGTATAAAAAATCTTTTAAATGTTTCATATAAATCTTAGGACGAATTAAATTTTATATAAAAAAAATTATATAAACTTTTTCTCTATCTTCTCTAGAAAAGAAAACATTAAATGAAATCTTATACATTACATGCTTACTTAAATCGCATTGAAAACGAATACCACAAATGTTTTAGAATAATGTGCAAAATGTGATTGCGATTTTCGCTAAGACAAATTGAAAACTCGTTTCTAACAAGGAAAAGTTGGAATGGTACCAGGTTTTGGGTTAGGTTTTACTTTGAGATATTATTAAAGTTATTACAGGTACTTATTTTCAGAAATAGAACTATGTTCACCACTAATCAGCGTGGCGTGAGTGATGAGGTCTTTGCCTGCAAGTTCCGAACTTCTTCTGCTGTGCTGGTTCGAACCCTGCCAAAACAAATCCTTTTTTTTTATTTTTTCAATCATACTTTAATCGTACACTAAATATGACATTATATTTTTGTCTGACCTTCGAATATTTTTTTTAAAGTTAAATTTAACCGATTACATTTAACATATGTTATTTTCAATGTACGAAGTACATGAATCTGGATGGTACTTTCACAAAAACAGTCAAAACATAAAAATTTCAAGCACCACGTACATTTACTGAAAGTTTTGTTTTCACAGAAATTACAAAATTTTGTATTTAACTCTGATGGAAAGGCCGCTTCATTTACATTGATAAAATGTGAACGATTTTCGGATAGTCGTACCTTGTAGCTCGTACTTTTTACCTTATACTTCAGGTAAAAAGGGATATAGCTGGGAAAAACAGTTTTATGACATTACCTGCTAACTTATGTTACTGTTCTACAATGAAACGCTATGTTTTGTACCTTTAAAAATATTCGACGATGTGCTTTTAAAATTTAAGATACAACCCATACTTTGTATTAAACTGGCAAACGGGATCACTTTTCCTTTGTTTCTAGTTAGTTCTATTTAGTTCGTCATAACCAATTGATACGGTTATTTCAAAACAATCGAGGAAAATCATTATTAATTAATTTCTGCAATTATTAATTCTACTGTTTTGTTTATGTTATAAAAGTAAGAACTCTTCTTATTGAAAAATACCACAGCGTGCACAATACTGGTAAAGAGTGGAATCTTATTTTAATTTATTAATTTTCAATCTTAAAGTATTTTGATTTTCAAAAATCGTATTAATAATATACATTGTGTGCTCATACATGGGAATAAAAAAAATTTCTTTTTTTTCAATAATTAAAATATGATCAGGAGGTCTTAAAACGTGTATTTCCGTAAAATAAATTTTACAAAATTTTTTTTTCATTATGGGTACTTTGCTTATGTGCGCCTACATAGGTCGGAAAGTAAAAATGCCTGGGCAGTCGAGAATCTCGGCTCGAGAATCCAAATCGTATGCCGTTGACGGGAGGTCGGATTTCAGTTGTTTAGAGCGAGAAGGCAAATGTGAGCCTTTCTCTCTCGACACCCACGAGGCGATCCGAAATTACTTCGGGCAGCTTCGGAGAATCGAGAAAGAGGGCATGCGTCAGTTTGCCTTTGTCGACTTTCCGAAACTCCACGAGCTCACGTACGCGTATCTGGCATGGGAGCGTGTGCACCCGGCGGTGCTTTTCTGGCATCTCTGACCTGCGGCAAGTATCCCATGCTCCAGTTCACTCACACACACATTCATACCGGTGTTTGGTCCGCGGGAGCTTTTTCTCCGAGCTCTGGGATGCCATGCGAGGATGCGGCCACCAGCCTCCTCAGGCTGATGACCTCATCCCCTTATCCCATCTCAGCGGCTGCCCCTATCCGCCACCTGGGGACGTGCTACGCAGGGGTTCACCTCCCCTGCCGCCTGGACAACCAAACGGTTGCGTGGACATATTCAACATATCCTAGAATTCTTTTAAGTTGAGCTCTAAGAGATAGGCAATTGCAACGGCGACATTGCCGATTTTTCGGCTACCTCTTATTGTTAGCCAATTCTATTCGAGCACTGATTCGTACTATGTTCCATCCTTTGCTACGCACTGACCGCATCAAAGAAAGTTTTACATATTACTTTTCGAAGAAACGCTTCATTTCTATTTGACGAATGAATGAAAATATAATTCTACAGTATTTCTAATATACAACAAATTTTTATTCTACGAATTTCCCCCCGAAGTTCAAATGTTTTTAAACTAAAAACGATATTTGAATCTTGTATTATTCAACTACAAAATAAGTTAACTAATAAGCTAATAAGCAAAATATCAGCAATTTTTAAGCTTCTATTTTACTAACGACTCTTTAAGGAAACTGATTGTGACTTTCTTATAAAATTAAAGTTATTTAAAATAAAATTGGTAAAATAAAACTTTATTTATTTTTTCTATGTCATGAATGTAATTATCAGATTTAAAAACACTTTTTCAAAGCAAAAGTAATATGTATGGATTTCTAGTCTTAAGATGGCCGCTGTCAGATAAAATTCGTGAAACGAGTCTCTTCCCTTCAAAATGAAATTTTAACTATGAGCCTGTCGTGTTGTAAGAATACATAAATCTTCTTATCTTTTTGGTAAGCGTGTGATTATAGTATAATTATAAATTTGTTTAAACAATATACATCTTTATTATTAATCTTCGCTACATTGTGTTACATTATATGTATACAAATGTATATCATTATTAAACAAGGAAATTTTTGAAAATATCTTTCGAATATTCGTTGAAAACGAAAAAAGAAGTTTTTGTATACAATTTCTTAATTCTAAATTTCCCAAAAGAATTATAGAAGTGGTTAACCTTCCCATTTGAAATGAAATCATATTACTCTTTCTAGAAACTAATACCAGTTGCTTTGCACACTTTAAAAATATATAGTTTGAAAGAATGATAGCTTTTTTGCATTTATGTTAGTAACTGCGATGGCTGGTTGGCCGGAAATATAACGAACTTGAAAATATTAACAAGGAAACGAACTGTAAGGATTCAAATAATTTTTTAATTTATTAACGTTTAACTTCGCTAATTCCTAGTCAGGTTTTGTTAATAGCATTCTGTGCATGAAACGACCAAACGCATTGCAGATTTGATGGAAAGGCTCGCATGGTCCTGCAACATTCCGCAGGAAGTATCGTCGATTGCCACAAAATAGGACAGGAATTCCGTGTTCGCCGCTCAACGACTGAGACAGGTGAATTTCGCGTAACTACCATTGTCACTGCACGGTCAATGGCTATCACGACTACTATAATATCTGTCTGCAGTTGCAACGGCCCTGAAGAAGGAAATGCGATGCACAAGCTTCCTTTCCCTGAATCGATTATTTCCGTTTCGTGGCGTCGCGACTGACACGTTATAATCGAGCCGGTCCTCTGGCATTTCCGAGCTGTATCGAATCGATCGATCTAATTGCCCGTCTCAACTTGACTAACGTAATGCCTTTGTGTATTAGGAGTAAGATTATTATATGGTAACGCGTCTAGATTGCACCATGAGTGGTGCAAATAATACAACCTACTGCTGATACTAATATACCTGGTTCTGTCATAAGTTCCGTTACTCAAATTGCTAGTTTACCACAAACAAGAAATATTATCATTTTTAATTTATTTTGGAACTGTGAAAATTGTTAACGCGTTAAGCCTCGAGCTAAGCTTACCTTTCCGTTTATGCGCGCAAACATGGCGGTGCAATGAACTGCAAGCACTCAAAGTAGACAAGGTGGACAAAGTGCATTTGTATCGACTTAACTCGATCCAATATTATATTTTGTTACTCATAAAAATAAAAGAATGTCATTACAAGACAGTGGAATATGTTTTGTTACACCATGTAAAAAGATAGATGTAAAGATAGTAAAATTAATAATTTGGGGTCTAGGTATTACTACTGTCTGTCCGCAAGAAGAAGACTAACGAGTGTTTACATTCCTACTCTAGTTTATAATCTCCTATGTTTCGATTGTATTACTGGAAGTATGTACCTATAAGTGTCGAGTGAAAACGACACAAGTTTTTAAAAGTATGGTTGATGATGGTCCAAATTTACTTGATACACATATAAAAACTGAAACATAATTATATTTAGTCATAACTCCTTATCTAACAACTTATCTCACATTTAAAAAAAATTAAATTATAGATAAATATCTGCTATTGTATGTACCATGAAAAATACAGTATATATTAGACTATCCAGAACATATACTATAATAATTATGAATTTTAATCAAATCACCAAATCTGATTTAACTAGAAAAGAAGTTCTACAACGTGTTACGTATGCCGAACGTTTCGTTCCCCAATTTTTCCATACCACTTGCGTGCATTAGGAAAACGCCCTACTACTTATCTACCCTTTGGAATGTAGAGCCAGTTCCCACGAAATGCAGCTGCTCGGTGACTAACGAAATTCAGAGATTACCGAGCATGGTAATGTCTAACGTACATCCGAATCCTCCCCCACAGACTTTTGGGTATATAAACCCCTTCGTTTCCTTACTCGGGGGATCAGAATCGTACAGTTACGTTTAGAGTCAACATCACGTCTCGTTACGCTGTCCACGGTTCTGACAGTCAGTTGCATTTCGTGAGATCGGGCTACAGTACCCTTTCGTATCAATTTTAAACCATATAGAATCCGTGAACCGGTATAAATTCTATTACGGCCTCTATTGTCAACCGACTTACCCCCGCATCGCCAGTGCGTCAACACCGTGCAAAAAATCATTCTTAGGTAATTATAAACCATTCTTACAACGCGACATAACTGACACAAGACACTTGTATCTTATTTGTTTGTTAAGAATATGTCTAGTTCCATTATTAAATCAGAGTTACTTATCTTCTTTAACCCATCATTATATAAAGCGATTATTGTTAGTTAAACGTTCCCACAATAATATAACCTTACCGCTCGGGTTATATTATATTTAATAATTGAAGTTACGAGGTCAATTAACATATCCTTAATCCAAATACAAATTCTTACAACCTAGTGGCTCCTCGATTACGCATCGAGTTCGTCTGCGTTTGTTCCAACCTCCTAGCAGCTCCCCAATTTCGCATTGGGTTCGTCTGCGTCGTTATTAACCATCCTAGTGACTCCCCGATTACGCATCGGGTTCGTTCACGACATTACACCCTCCTACGGCTCCCTGGTTTCGCACCAGGTTCGTCCGTTAGTGACTCCATCCTAGAGGCTTCCTGATTACGCATCAGGTTCGTCCTCGTTATCAACTATCCTAGCAGCTCCCCGATCTTGCATCGGGTTCGTCCGTGCACCCCTCACTAACAAATTGATACCATATTCTATACTCTCTCTTGCACTCCGAGGCCACGCGCGCTGCACGGCCCTGGCTCGTAACAAACGTGTGTACTTCCAGAAAGGACATACACTCGCCGCGGAAAGTATGTTGACACGTTTCAAAATCTTTTGTTTTGGACTTTCCCCGATTGTAAACAAAACACGTAAGGTTTCTATTCCTCAGAATGCTTTGCCATTGTTTCGTGAGATGGTACAAACAGTTGATATTCGACCTTAACTTGGAATACAAGTATTTATTATTAAAACGTTCTTTAGTGCTGTGCGGAAAGTAAGTTGACAGATATTTTCGGTTGTATTTTACTTTAATTTGTTCAAAGTTTAATTCTTAAATTACATTTCTCGTATCCTTCAACATTAATTGTAGTGTTTTATAGTTACATTTTATCATTTTCAAGGTAATATTATTTCAAAATGCCAAAAATTCGTGAACTCACACCATCTGAGAGATCTCAAATATTTAATAGGCGTATGAAAGGAGATTCGCTTCGAAAAATCGCATCAGACTTTTATATCTCTGCAGAAGGTGTCAGATAAATAGTAAATCGTCTGGAAAAGAATAGTACTGCAGAAAATCTTCCAAAATCGGGACCTCCGAGGAAGATCACAATCAAACAGGATCGCAGAATAAGAAGAGAGGTGCTTAAGAATCGTTTCATATCCGGCAGACAATTAAAATCTGAAATGTGTCTATGTGAATAAAAGAAGCAGAATTTCATGGCCGGGTAGCGAGGAAGCGACCGTTTATAAATCGTTTTACTAATAAGTAAGCGTTAATGCTAAAGAACGTTTAGCATTTGCTAAACAATATGTGAATAAAACGATAGACTTTTGGAAAGATGTCATATTCAGTGACAAGTCAAAATTTGAACTTTGTTCGAATAAGAGAAGAAAATTTGTATGAGAAAAGTGGGTGAAAGTTTAAAACCCTCAATAATTATTCCAACCGTTAAGCATGGAGGTGGGTCGGTATTAGTATGTGGCTGTTTTTCACTCGCTGGTGTAGGCAATTTCCATTTTATAGAAGGTACACTAACAGGAGAGGGATATGTGAACATTTTGCAGCAAAATTTTGTACAATCAGCTGAAAACATGAACATCAAAGACTCATTCATTCTACAACAGGATAACGATCCTAAACATACAAGTAAAGTTGCAAAGAAATATTTTAATGAAAATAATATTAATTTACTGCCATAGCCAGCGCAAAGTGCAGATCTTAACCCGATCGAACATTTATGGGACCATTTAGACAGAAACGTAGACGAACACTGCAGAAATAATATAATCTTGTTCGAGAGGGCATTATCAAAAGCGTAGTTTGAAATAGACCAACATACAATTGATAAATTAATAGATAGTATGCCAAGAAGACTTCAGGAAGTCATAAACAATCGAGGATATCAAACTTCATATTAAGTCCATACTTTTAGTTATTTCAAATTTTATTTTTTTACAAAATTACTTATTGTCAACATACTTTCCGCGGATGGCTAATACAAATGTCATATTGTTTTGTAGCTAATAAAAGTCATATCTGATTTATCATACAGTGTATATTTTGTTACATACTATTAATCAATATTTGTTAATTGTTTACCTCCCGCAACTTGAGTTTATTATTTAGCAGCGAAAAAGTACTCTTTTGAAACTTGTCAACATACTTTCCGCGGCGAGTGTACCTCCGATTTGTTTATACTCTGGATGTCGCGACCCGACCGTGATCGCGACCTCGCCACTCGTGACCGCGCGGATTTTTTCCTTACTCGGGTTCGTAACTCCCCAGTTCACCTTACGGTTTCGTGGCCGTCGCGGCGCGTTATTTTAATAAATTAATTTTAAAATAACTAGTCCGATTTGATTGATAAACTTTGATTGATGGACGTTCTGATTGTCTTGTTGCGTTCAGACTGCCCCCGGGCGATCGCGGTCCTGTCTTTTTATATGTGCTTGCCGATCGTCTTTTACTTTTCTTCGAGTCGGGTGCGAAACTCTCGCGCGCGCGTGCCGCGGAACCTTCTCGATTCTTCGAGAACGGTATTACGCGACACGTGCCCGCTATTGATTATTGCACCCGGCCCGATTCCTACAATCGGTTGCGGACGGCCCAATTTATAGAATATTGTTCCGCTTCGGCCGGAACACTGGATTCTTACGTATTATGACGTACTGATTACGAGTATGATAGTGAAAATTCGAGCAAATTTTATTTTCATAGCGAAAACCATAAAAATCATAGTTTTTTTATTTACTTCCGGAAATAATGGGAATTTTGAAAAATACTTCAGATAAAAGTTGCAGGCCTCATCAAAATACACATTTTATGTCCTATTTATTTTTGTCATAAAGAAGAATGATAGGTAATTATTCACATATACGAAGCCACCCTCGATTGCAATGTCCTTTACATATGTTATCAGGGACATGACTCTGAGTAACTTTTCCTTATAACTTAATCGGCGATCATTGTTCGTTAGTTATTAACAAAAGAAGTATGAAAAATATCCATGTAGAATAGAATACACACAGGTGCAAGAGGTGGGGTCTTCGAACCCCTCCTTTTTGCACACACTACGTCATTAGGGGGTGCGGTAAATTACGACTTAAACAACATGTTACTGCACAGAGTAAAGGCAATTGCTTTCCCGATTTTTTTTCATATATTCTCTTTATCATTTTTTTTTTATTTTCTTATTATTACTGTATCATACGGGTTTGCGACTTTCGTTTAATTTAATGTTTAAGTTTAGGTTCAGGTTTAGGTTTAGGTCTGGGTTAGGTCTGAGTTATTCCTTTTGGGGATGAAGCTTCCCACAGAGGGTGGATCTCGCTACGCATGGAAAGTTCAAAATCCAATGATATAGAAAACACATGGGCGAGGGAGCAGCTCCTCGATTTCGCATCAAGTTCGTCCACGAAATCTATTACCATCCCAGCGGCTACCTGATTTCGCATCAGATTCGTTTGCATCCTACAGCTCCCTGATTTCGCATCAGATGCGTCTGTGATTTATCCAACCTCCCAGCAGCTCCTTGATTATGCATCAAGTTCGTCTTTTTCTTTTTTTTTTTTTTTTGTACGTGGGGAAATCCTCATGGACACCCCGAGGCATCAAGTAGGGGGGACCTCGGGGTAGTGCCGGACTCTTACCGGTTAAACTCCGTGGTGACCGTCCTCCGGCGCTGCGGCGGGGGACCGGGAAAATCATGAGACACCACAGAGTCCCCCGCCGCGCCTGGCTTGTCGAGGCTCATCCCGGGAGGAAGGACGACATGTCCATTCCCCCCTGATTTCGCCGCCGAGGACGCCAGGTGACCAGACGCCCGCGGCTCCGGGGCTGCCTTCGGTGCTAGGGCCCCTCGCACCGAGCACCTGCAGTCCCCAGGGGCGGCCCCTCAACCTCCTGGCCACCGACGTGGTGGTCGGAGGAGAATGCAGACGGGCAGCCCCACTTCTGGAAGTCCCACCGGACCTCAAGGCTGTTGGAGGGGGCCAGGAGGCGAAGGATGCCTCGCTTAGGACCCCCTTCCGAGCCCTCCCTCGCCGAGCGGGATGCACGGCTTGCTCGTGCCCCCGCTCGGCGGCCTCCTTCTGTGGCATGACTACCTCACAGAAGGAGGCCACCACTTGCCAGGTTCTGTCGCTGGCCACCATCTTGCCTACTATGGTGGAGAGATACTTCCCCACTTCTTGTTCCAGGACACGGCGATCATCTGGGCCGGGCAGTCTGCCAGCATGTGCTGCGCCGTGTCCTGGGGTCCACCACAATGGTGGTACACCGCCATCGCCACCTTCCCGATTCGACACAGTACAGGACAGCCTACCCAGTTTGCCCTGCTACTCTTGCCAATGTGGCAGCACTGCACCAACGGACTGTTGCGTGGTCCAAGCCTGAATCATCTGCTGGAACCACATAAATACAACGGCCCGTTGGGCATGGCGCCTCGTCTCCTCGATCGCTTGCCTCCTCTCCTCTAGCGGTCTCCCAGCCTCCTGGAGCTCCCTGGAATGCCGGTAAACTTGCCGGTTTCCCCAAGCTAGGAGCTCTCCCCTCAGGGGCTGTGTCCGGCAATCGTCGGCCGCAGTACGGGGTGTAGCGACCCCGAGGTACCTGAAGCTAATCACACCGTAAGCCTCCTGTTGGTCGTCACAACGACCCACTCACAATTCCTTCTTTTTGGTTTTGTGAATGGTACGTGACGGCAGGAGAAGCGGGGGCCTTGGCTTAACCGCCTGGGCCAAGAGTATGGCGACTCTATAAAATCGCCCTCCAATCCTAAGCTATGGTGCGCGGCGATGGGACGCATGGTTGGGGGAAAAGGCCCAATCCCAAGCGTCTACCTCCGGGGCATCTTTTCGTGGGGAAAATCTTCGAAAGACTCCCTCCCACCTCTTTGGGGAGAGGCGGGAGGGGTGTGTGGGATTCCCCGCGCCCATTATAACGGGCGCGGGACCTACCCACTAAAAACCCCACGGTGACCCTTCCGCACGATTTGGGAGGATACCGGGAATCGCTCGAAGTATACTTCCGGTATCCTCCCCGTGCCCGCGCTTTGCGCCCACCCGCGGGGGGACAAACGGTCCCCCCCGGTAATCGCCCTGTCTCATAGCGGCAGGACGAGGCCACATCGTCCTGCCGCCATCCGTCCCGGGGCCGCGTCTAGTGGCGGCTGCGAGCCCCAACTCGCAACCGCCGCGACCCCTTTTCTACCCCTCGGAGGCCGGCAGCTCATGGCCGCACCAGGCCACCGAGGGTGCCGCTCCGTGCGCCGGACCCGGACAGGAGGCACTGCCACCCCATCCGGTCCGACCCTACGCCGCCTGGCGGGAGGGGGCTCCTATCAGGACCCCCCTCCCAGCCTGGGTCATGCGCCACGCCGAGGGGGCCGCCCGCGTCGCCTGACGCCCAGGCGACGCTCTCTCGCCACCAAACGAGCGCGAGCCTCAGCACGCCGCTGACGCTCGCGCTCCCTTCCCGCGGTCTCCTTCTGCAACATTACGATTTCGCAGAAGGAGGCCACGGCCCTCCACTTCTCCTCGCTGCCGAGCATGGCGCGCACCATGCCCGGCAGCGAGACATCCCGCCCGATGACGCCGATCAGGACACGGCGTTCACCCTCCCATGCAGCGCATACCTCGAGGGTATGTTCCGCCGTGTCCTGCTCAGCGTCACAATGGCAGCAACGCGCCGTCGGCTCCTTCCCTATCCGGCACAGGTATCTCCCGAAGCTGCCATGCCCCGAGAACACCTGTGCCATCCTGTAAGTGAGGCTTCCATGGCCTCTGTCCAGCCACTCACATAGGAGTGGCCGAACAGCCCCGACTGTCCGGTGCCCCGCGGTAGGCAGAGCGAGGACCGACCCCTGCGGAACCCCGCAGTACACCTCCCTCCGCATATGCCCATCCCGGCTCGGGTACTCGATCCACCTGCCGCGGAGATAATCCCCGATGACCGCCCCGAGACAAGGGGGGACCCGATGATATTCGAGCCCCCTCCTTATCTCCTCCCAGGGCAGGGTGTTAAAGGCGTTGGCAATATCCAAGGATATTGCCAAAGCCACCCCTCCCCGGGAGACGGCCGACCCCGAGAGGGCCCTGACCCGACCTATCGCGTCGATGGTCGATCGACCCTCCCGGAAACCGTACTGGCAGTCGGCCAGGCCGGGGGCACCCCGCGACAGGTGCTCGACGAGGCGGGCAGCAATCACCCGCTCGAAGAGCTTGCCCACCTCGTCGAGGAGACAGATGGGCCGGTATGCGGAGGGAGACTCCGCGGGCCGACCCTCCTTCCGGAGGAGGACCATCCTCGCCACCTTCCAACTGGGGGGGAATCGCCCGTCCCTCAGGCATCGGTCGAACAACCGCCTGAGGTCGGCCCCAAGGACGCCCTGGGTCAAGACCCAAACCCGGCCGGGCACACCATCCGGACCCGGGGCCGTGTTACGCGCCCCGAGCCGTCTGATGGCCGCGGCCAGCTCCCCCTGAGTGACCCCCAGTTCGGCCGCCCACTCCCTGGGACTGCCGCCTCCGCCGGAGGACGTGGTCCCCTCACCCGAATTGGGAAAAGAGTATTGACCACGTCCTCCAGCAGCCGTACCGTCGCGTCGGTGGCCTGGTGCGGCCATGAGCTGTCGGCCTCCGAGGGGTAGAAACGGGGTCGCGGCGGTTGCGAGTTGGGGCTCGCAGCCGCCACTAGACGCGGCCCCGGGACGGATGGCGGCAGGACGATGTGGCCTCGTCCTGCCGCTATGAGACAGGGCGATTACCGGGGGGACCGTTTGTCCCCCCGCGGGTGGGCGCAAAGCGCGGGCACGGGGAGGATACCGGAAGTATGCTTCGAGCGATTCCCGGTATCCTCCCAAATCGTGCGGAAGGGTCACCGTGGGGTTTTTAGTGGGTAGGTCCCGCGCCCGTTATAAAAGTAATGGGCGCGGGGAATCCCACACACCCCTCCCGCCTCTCCCCAAAGAGGTGGGAGGGAGTCTTTCGAAGATTTTCCCCACGACAAAATGCGTGATTAATACGTTGTATCAATTGATCCCGACTCTGAATGTCTGTACTATAAACTTTTTCTTTGATATGACCCCACAAATAAAAATCAAGAGATATAAGGTCAGGCGATCTTGGAGGCCAGGCTATTCTTCCTCCACGACCAACCCAACATTGATAAGTCTCATTCAAAAAGTTTCGTACTCAGGTGAAATGTGGTGAAAAACCGACGCGACGTGTTGGAAAATTACTCGCTGCCGAATAGAATAAGGCACTTTATCTAATAATGTTGGCAATTCTTCGCATATAAAATGTAAATAAGATTCTCCTGTTAAAGTATGCGGCAAAGAATATGGGCCAATTCGTAAATATCCTGTAAACGTCCTGTGAAGTGAATCTTCAAACTTGATCACCTCGAAAATGAAGTCGAAATCGAAAAAATGTTATCCTTTCTTTTTTATTTTTTCATGAGGAATCACCTCCAGCCCGCTTTTACATGTTATTGGGGAACACCCTGTATTGGAATAGATGCAAATTTTACAAAAAAAACTAGCACAATCCATGTACAGAAGATTAGTACACATAATAAGATCACAAGAATATCCCACAAAGTATTAATGTATTGTAAATAAGTTTCCATGAAATAAATTCGTTAAGATAATGCCTTCCAAACACAATCGATGATTCTGGGCAGATACTTTCATGTATGATTTTTTGTTGCTTCTTTGAAAAGTAATACATTTTTATATAAATTGCGTATAATTTCCTAATCAACTAGGGCCTAATTTAAAGTACAAATTAAGGTTTATATTAGATGTGTGGTTTATAATGATAATTGTAACATTAATCAAGTAAGTAAAATATATTATACTCATAAGGTGGGTGGATACTTTTGTGAGTAACTGTATCTGTACGCAATAGAAATTAAAAGATATTGTTGTTATATAAAAAGTTGGTAACATTGTTCTCTGTAGTAAAAGTAATGTCTTGTACTACAAGGTGTTCATTGGTTAAAAAGAAAAAAAGTAAATCTGCAAAGTGATCATATATAAATTTCTAAATTATTTTTACTAATACTGTAATTATACAAATTTTCAGCAATTTGAATTAGGAAGATTGTATGAGGCAGAGTGTCCCTTTCTAAAGAAGAGTGGATAAGTGCTTGAAGAAAGACATCTTTTTTCAACATAAATGTAATTTTACTTACATTATCTTATTGTCATGGCATGAGTAAATTATGATTTAGGTATTACGTAAAGAAACTCTAATAAATGAAGATTATCAAATTGAAGAAACTATTATGTCACTGTAAAGCAACGATACAAATATCGAAAGAAAACATATTTATGTAACAAATGAACAGTAAATTGAAAATACAGCGCCTAGTCCTTATAAAAAAACAAGAGTCTACTTTGATATATGATGATGCAAATCTCATACAATCCTAAAAAACAATTTTCGCCTTAAATGGCTTGAACAATGAGATACTACAGCATTCGCCATGTTCACCAGATTTATCTTCAAGAAATTGATATTCTTGATTTTTGTCTTATTTTGGCCTCTAGAATCTCCCATTAAAATTTTTCCCAGAGGTTGTCGAAACCCTGTATAGATGAAAAACCAAATGCATTCCAGAATCCTGTTAAGTACTGCTATTCTGTTGAAAATGAACCAAGATGCCATATTTGCGGTGACGTGGCAATATTTAAATGCACATGGTATAAGAAATCTTTATGTTTGAAACATTTTTTCAACGAGTACCACTATTGTAAAAACTACATAGAATAATTGCTATACAAACTGTATGTACATATTTATAATTTATAAATCGCTCCATCTTTGCCACGATGTCATAGGTGGGTAATAAAAACAATTAATCTTTTCATTGCCGTTAAGAAACTTGTTGCTGTTATTGCTACTTATTATTTGTTACTGTATAATTTAGTACAAGCCTACAATGTTTCATTAAAATCAAAGTTAGAACGGCACCTACGATAGTGGATGTGCGCGCAAAATGTAAATCATCAAAATCTGCAAAACTGTAAGAGGCAATTTTTAAATATTACATACCAATGTATTGGGAATAAAATGCTCGTCATTTTTTGTCATTATGAAAATTTCAATAAAATGGAAAATTAAGTTAATAAATTTTTTTTTATCATAAATAAATTGTATTTTGTTAAATTGTTTAACACCATGTTATTGTACATAAAAAACCATTAACTCGCCCATTAACAATTTTTTCGTATGTCTTTCCGTTTTCGAGATAGCCGTTTCGAGCCAAAACTTCAAGGGGTGGTTTCACCCCTTAAACTCGAGTTACCGCAGCTAAAAAAAAAAAAATACGTGTTTATTATTTTTGGCTGCTTTAGAAGTGTACAAAGTTTCATCAAAATCGAAGCCGAACCGTTCGCAAAGGTTCCTTGTTAGTGGATAAGTAGTGGAAAGTTGGACATGAGGTAGTCATGTCACAAAAGGAGGCCGCCGAGCGACGTCGCGTGCAGGCCGCGGATCCCGCACGAAGAGGGAAGGCCCAGAGGGGGCCAGGACGAGGCGGCCTTCGCCCCTGGCCCCGTTCACTAGCCCGTAGGTCTTGGGGGACCTCCAAGAGGTGGGGCGGCCCGTAAGCGTACACCTCCGGCCACCTCGTTTGTGGCCGGTGGATGCGGGGAATCGCGAGCCGCCCTTGGGGGTCGCAGGTGTTCGGTGCAAGGGGCCCGAGCACCGAAGGCAGCCCCGGGGCCGCGGGTGTCGGGTGACCTGGCGTCCGTGGCGGAGAGAACAGTGACATGTCGTCCTGCCCTGCGGGAGGAGCCTCGACAGGCAAGGCGTGGCGGGGGACTCTGTGATGTCTCACTAGAGTTCCTGGTCCGCCGCCGCAGCGCTGGAGGACGGTCACCGTGAGGTTTTAGCCGGTAGGAGTCCGGCACTACCCCGAGGCCCCCCCTATTTGGGGCCACGGGGTGTTCATGAGGATTTCCCCAAGTACAAACAAAAAAAAAGTGGAAAGTTGGACAATGTTAATATAATTCGAAATATCGTTCCTTCTAAAGCGTGCAATATTTGTTAAAGAAAATTCTTTGCAACTCCTACATTTTCTGACGTACAGAACTTCCATTCTTCGAACTAATAGAATGACAAGAACACTCAGATAAGAAAATACTGAGAGAATAGAACATTTACTTTTTTGACGTCCATTGTTTCTTAGTTAAAGTAAAGTAGTAAAAATAATACTAACTGTTAGAATCTAAGGTTTCTAACCGGGTTCCGGGCAAAAGAAGAGACGGGTAGAGAGTTTTGTCAAGTTTCATAATATTATAATATAGTAATATTATTTTTACAATATTTTGAGTATATAACAAAAATACAAAAATAAACTATAAAAATAGAACAAAGAATCTTTAATTTATTTTAAGTTGGGGAAGCGGGTGCCGGTGGTTTAAGATTGCTCTGGCCTTTGAATCCCAAATTTTCCTCGCTTTTTTATTGCTTGGGCTACCTGTAACAAGGATACAGCAAATTTAAATACGTGGGTACACGTATCACAAATACACGCTCGACAGCTGTTTGCCTCGCTCCTCAGACGACAGTTGGTGCGCTTTGCAGGGTCAATTGCCGTTTAGCGCAGCAATAAGTGGGCTGTATTTAATTTTATTGCTCGATGATCTTCACTATTTGAAAATATCACCGAGACTTGTTCCCGGACAGATGAGAACATACCTACCTACTCGAATCTGCCGTGTGCTGAGCAATGCCACGGGCGGGGCACCAAATGGAGGTTGTAAGGCTCCCAGTTGGCTGATCCCGTAAGCACGCTCACCGTGCGGGGTGATGTATTGAAGACGTCGACACAAGGCGATTCCGTGCCATACTGCGGCTACTACACATATTGGTATCACCTATCGGAGGCTCCAAAGCCGTATATGTATTTTCGAAGGGACTCTGCGCAATAAACACCGTGTCCCTTGCGCCACGCTCGGCGTGCTCTGAATCGTACCGTCGCGGCAGTACTGGCCAGGTAGTCGCGTGAATTTTCTTTTAAACTCTGAGTGGTTGTAAGGCCCTCTTAACCTTCGTGGTACGCGGGTTCCTAGCCGTCGCTCGCCAAATTAATCTTGAGCGACTGTTGAATTGCCGGATTGTTTCGAATCGAAATCCGAATGTTCTCTTTGATGTCGAATCACGAGTTGTTGCTCACGAACCGCTTGAGCTGAGTTTTCGCGGAATGATCTTCGAACAACGAATGGTTCACGAGACGATTGAACTTTCTAAGCTGCGATTTCTTCGAAGATCGAATGACGAGTGTTCCCGAAACGATGGAACTGCAGATTTTGGAACGATTACTCTGAGGTTTCAGCGACGAGTTAAAGATTTCGATCGTTGTTGTCTGAGGTTTCAGCGACGAGTTAAAGAAGATTTCAACCGTTGTCTTCGAACTTTTAGCGACGAGTTAAAGTGTCCGGAGCCCGTTTCCTCCTCGGCTCGAACCCCCTCCGAGACGCGATTTTGGGGGTTCGTCAACCGATTCGCGTTGACTTTTTCCGTTTATCGATTGGCCATCGACTTGGGGGAGGAGGATCGATTTTCCTGCCCCGTTGGCCAGGAAACTCCTCCCTCACGCGATCGTGGAGGAGGAAGAGTCCCATTTCACCCTGGACGAGGGTGACCGAGGTTTCCTCCCCAAGTCGAAGGCCCCGTTAATTTTGCCGAGGAAAAAACGGGACTCCGAATTACGCCTAGCTACACGTGCGTTGCAGACGTTTTATGGCTGCATTGTTCCATGAGTTGGCGACGGTCGTTGTAGAGGACCTTCGTCGGTCAACTCGGGCCTTGCACTTTCGAAAAGCTAAAGTGCTTGAATGCTTTACGATGAAATTTGCCAGATGCGGAATGTTCGAAGACCTTTTCGACAAAGTCAAGGTTCCGCATCTGGCACCATAAACGAGCGGAAAACCCCGAGCTGACCGGACGGAACATGCTCTGTGACATGCTTTTCCGCCAGGCAGATTGTGCAAAGAAATCTGAAGTCGCGGCAACGACGAGATTTTCTTCCACACAAACCCAAAATTTATAATTGCCAAAGAAGAGCTAGCTCAGCACTCACTCTTCGGAGTTCGTACGTTCTTGCGAAGCGAGATCAGCTAAGGACCCGCTCCCATTCGAAGTCGGCTCACGAATCTTCTTTAAAATTATCGAGCATCGACAGACGAAAAGTTGGTCTCACATCGCAGTCGCGGCGTGGCACTGTCGAATTCAACTGTCTATCTCTGTTTGATTAACGCGACAGTTTTCTCTCTCGGCACTGTCGCCACTATATCATTGTAACAGGTGTTCGAAGCGAATTTTCGCGTGAGGTCAGCGTACAAAAACACGTAAACGGCCGCGGTTTAAATTGTATGTACGCCGACGAACTCGGCACTAGCCTAACCTTCGAAAGTATCATGTACACAAACAAAATCGGGAATCGCGGCCGAGTTTCTTTTTCTAGGACTAATGCGATATTTAAACATTAACGTCAATGAAAATATAATGTAGACAACAGACTTTTTTGAATGCTTATGAATTCTATATGTATTTAACTTCCAGACGTCGTTATATTTTTTGACATACATACTTAACTAGGTTTCAAACCTAAATCATCAAAGTCTTTTTTATAATTTCATGAGTACCTACTTGAAAAGTTCCTAATAAAGATATTTTCAATGTCACTAATCGTAACTTTTTTGATAACGTTTAATTTTTATACTTCAATCAAGTTAGAATATCAATTCATTATTTGACACATTAGTTGACCGTTGTAAAAGAATTTACAGGAAGTAGTTGACGTAGATAACCATATGTAAATGATATTAAATAATTATAAATAACATTAAAACAATATTAAACCAATATTAAATAATGATAATATGAAATAATTCAATATTATAAAGATATGTAGGTTTTCGAGTTAATGTGTAAATAATGGGAACTGTACAACTACACCACTATATGACTAATATGATGAGGTTATGCATAAACGCGTACAATGGTGCAATCTGGCAATAGAATCTTCAAATTTTTTAGAATAAAGTGATTATACAGGGTGTTTGGCCACCCCTGGGAAAATTTTTAATGGGAGATTCTAGAGGCCAAAATAAGACGAAAATCAAGAATACCAATTTGTTGATTGAGGCTTCGTTAAAAAGTTATTAACATTTAAATTTCCGCCTGTAGAACGGCAATCTGCAAACAGCTGCGTGCACGCGATAGTGGTTCTCACTCAGCATAAGAAACTCTACTTAGTGACGTATCGACAGTCTTACAGTTTTGTGAGTGAGAACCACTAGAGCTGGCCTGCCTCAACCTACCTCATGCACACAGCTGTTCGCAGATTGTCGTTCTACAGACGGATCTTTAAACGTTAATAATTTATTAACGAAGCCTCAATCAACAAATTTGTGTTCTTGATTTTCGTCTTATTTTGGCCTCTAAAATCTTCCATTACAATTTTTCCCAATGGTGGCTAAACACCCAGTATATCACATTGTCTTATAATTACAGTTAAGCGATAATTTATTGCAGTACAATAGTTATAGCTAATAATGATAAGAATGAATGAGTACAGGTAACGATAGTTTATTATCTTTAAAAAACAACAAAAATAACAACTGTTTCACCTAATACAAAAATTACTTGCAATCGACTTTATATTGTGTAACCTTGAATGACCTTCATTTATAGGTCATTGTATTCGTCCTGAAAAGCTCTATCAGAATATACAGGGTAGGACAATAACTATGTCCACCTTGAATATTTCCGTTATTTGTAATAATAATACAAAATTTTATATATAAAACTTGCACGGTACAGAGGGGGACACATTGCAATATAAACATTTTTCGTGTGGGTGGAGGCATAGAGGAGATTTCAAGATTACCACCATTTTTTTAAATGGGATCACACTTTTTGAAACATCTACAATGATAATCCCTTTCATTAGGAATTCAGTCACTATAATTATTCAAGGTCATTCAAGGTCACGGTCGGAAAAAATGTATAAAATTTAAAATATGAAAGCAGAATACGTTTATCGTGGGGAGTAGAGAGACCATAGCGTGCAAACGTGTTTCGTATCGCGCTCTCAGGGTGAACAAGCTTTGATTAAAAGTGTTTATTAGTACGGACAAGTGATAAAGTGAAATAATTACTCAAGTGGCATTATTGAATTTAATGTTTCGGACTGCAATTGCAGTCTGGAAGAAAATCTCTAATAAATAAGTCGGTATTATGACTTCTGAAAACAGGGGTCATAACACCACAGAAAACCCAAGTCCAATTCAACCATCCGTAATGCAATCCTACGCTAAGGTGACAGCACACAGTTCGCAGCCAAAAAAGGACCAGGCTATAATAATGGATTCAATCGAAGGCATTACTAATGATGACTATATAGATGGTCTGGAAGAAATAATGGACGTCAGAAACATCATGTTTATATAAAAAATCTCAGGTAGTAGAGTATGTGTTTTTTTATCCAGTAGATCCCTAGTAGAAAATTTAACAAACAAATCAGTGGAAATAAAGGATCACTCAATAATATTTAGATCCCTATTGGAAAAAATAAGAGAGTTGTTATTTGGAATGTAAGCCCGATCATACCACACGAAGTTATAGTTGACATGATAAAAAGTAAAGGCATAAGATTGGCTTCCTAAATGAATTATATCAGAGCAGGGTTAAACAAACCTGGTCGCACACATATCCTTTCATTTCGTCGCCAAGTATATATTAAAGAAGAAGACGAACACCTTCTCCCTGATTCAATACAAATAACCTACGACAACACAGCATACTGGGTCTACTTGAGCACGGACTCAACGTGCTTCTTCATATGTAAACAGAACGGGCATGTTGCAAAGTCATGCTCGAAACAAATGCAGGGAAGAACAGCAGAAGCCGAAACAACGCAGTTCGATAATAAAGATAATATTGACAACGTACCGGGTGTTCCATCATTTACACACGACATCAGTAACGAGAAACAAAGGTACTAAAAGACCTGTTTCATCATCCGTATCATCTGGGGGCCTCTATGAAAATGAGTACCCCAAAATAAATGAATGTATATTCTCACCCTCTGACGAGCCAAGCTCATACTCTCCCCTATCAACGACGAAGAACGACAAATTCAAAAAACCGAGTACTAAAAAAACCAAACTTATTGGCGGAGATTCCTCAGAAAACAGTAGCAAAGACTTAGATGAAATTCTATCGCCAATTAAAGACATCTTAGAACACTCTCCTGACCCTTCTGTTCTGGACTACACCCAATTTAAAAGGTTTCTGAGAAAATTGCGAGGACAACACAACTCATTACAGGTTGCTACGGAATTTACCAATAACATAGGTGGTTTAATTGAAATGATCGACATTGTTTACCCACACATTGAGGATCGAAACCTGAAAGCAAGATGCACAAGAATTAGAAAGAAACTTCTACTACTACCTTTAATATAAGAACACACTATCACCTTGATCATGTCCACTTATCATCACAAGGACTTGAAGATACTGTTTTGGAGCTCAAGAAGCATCATAAGAAGGAAAGAAGAACTTCCCCATATTCTCTTCAATCTAGACATCCTGGTATGTGTAGAATCTTGGCTCTCAGAAGAAACACGAATGGTTAAGGAATTTCATTTCGCTGACTTCAGGACCTTCAGGAAAGATCGTCTGCACTCCAGAGGGGGTGGTATTCTCATTCTAATTCGCAACAACTTAGCTTACATGGAACATCAAAATCTAAAGTGTCCTGATCAATCAGTAGAACTAGCTGGCATAAAAATTACTAACGTAAACCCCCCAACCGATATACTCGTATGTTGCAGAGCTCCCCATGTAACACTCTCCCAATTTCAGTAGGACGAAATCTTCAGCCAGGTCGATAAAAGCCAATATACAATACTGATTCGACGTCCATCATACAAGTTAGAATTGCAAAACTAATGATACTAACGGCGAAAGACTTCTCAATAGTTATATCAAATCAGATTTAATTCTTCATAATTCAAAATCTACTACCTATGTACAATATCATAACGATATTAGGTCCAATTTAGATCTTATATTCTCATCAGGAAATATGGCTTACAAGATCAATGTGGAAGGAAACGATGAAACTTGGGGCTCCGATCATTACCCCATATTTATAACAATATTCACGGAAAAAGGTATATATCACAAGTAATCCTTTAGATTAAAATCATTAAGAACCAATTGGGAAGAAGTAATTATTAACTTAGAAGAAAATTACGATCGATTTTTGGAAACAGACTATGACCTTCTAACCACTAGTGGTAAATATTCCATTTTTACTAATATACTAACAAATGCTGTAATAGCTAACACACTAAAAAAAAGAATCGTTAATGACAGAATCCATCGAAATCCGGTACTATGGTGGGATTCGAAGTGCGATAAGGTCAAAAGGCTTAGAAAAGCAGCTTTTAAAAAATGACAATTTTCTAAAAACTGTAGTGACTACATAGAATGTAAGAAATTTTCGGCTCTGGCTAGAAAAACTTTCAAAAAAAAGAAGAAAGACAATTTTAGAGACTTTGCAAAGAACATTAACTTTCGCACCAGCAAAAGGTATGTTTGGAACCGTAGCAAAATCCTAAAGAACAAATGGATCAAAATAACACCTTGTCACTCCTCCGAAAATCACCAGTCTGAAATCAAAATTAGGGAAGCTTTAGACAAAATTAGTCCATCATGGGTCTCTGATGATCTAGATTGGTTGCCTACTTGTAAGGACAATCATTTTCTCGACACGCTCTTTGACTTTGCTGAGTTTAACATCGCTCTCAGAAAAAGAAACACTCGCTCAGCTCCAGGCACAGATGGTTTAGATTACGAAATCCTTCAAAAGTTACCAATCAAATATAAATTAATTCTTCGAGACATATATAATGAAATGTATACAATAAGCAGCTTTCCAGCACAATGGAAGGAATCATATATCCACTTCATAGGAAAAACGGACGGCAAAAGTGTGAGACCTATCTCCTTGTCATCCTGCCTATGCAAATTTTTTTAATCAATGGTAAAGCGTAAATTCGATTGGTGGGTGGAGCGGGATAACATTCTTTCTAAATCTCAAACGGGGTTTCACCAAGGACAATCCACTATAGACAATCTGACTAACCCTACCTTAAGCTTCGAAGAATCCATTAATAATAAAAAGAATCTTTTAGCTGCATTTTTAAATGTCAGCAGCGCATTCGATAACATCATTACAAAAATTCTTTTGCAAAAATTGGCAATGATTGGTTGTCCATTAAGTATGATTAAATTTATTAAATTCATAACCTTTGAGAGGGTAGTATATACTGAACTCACAGATAATCAGGCTAAAAAAGTGTTTAAAGGCGTTCCTCAAGGCGGAGTCCTTAGCCCTCTTTTATAGAATATGTCTCCAATGTAGCTGATAATTTACCTAAGAGTATCACAGTGTCTCAATTTGCAGATAACATCGCAATTTATTGCAACAGATCCACAGTAAACAATAATAAAAGCTTATTAGAAAAAGCGATCTCCCTAATTGATAACAACCTACATAATTTAGCTTTAGAACTCTCTCCTCATAAAATTGTGTCTATACATTTCAACAGACTTAATATCCAGCCAGGTCAAACAGAAATAAAGTTTAAGAGGAGTTCGATTGGAACCGTGATAGTGAGCGGACGTGTTTGTCAACACCGTGCGTGCTGTGAACGCGAGTGCCATATACAGTGCCAATCAAATCTTATATGTATTCGTGATAGTCTGTGTTACTGTGAATTAGTGAACATTAGTAAATTGTTATAAACCAACCTCTTAACCCATCTTTACGCCTTTCTCGGTGCAACCTATTCACCGAAATGGCTTCTGACCACGGAAATTTTGTACCCCAAACTGTTAATAATAATCCTAACGCACCACGACGAAGCTACAATAAAGTAGTACAAAGTGATTGCTTTCCCAAAAAAGATCAAGCGATCGTAATCGAAGCCAAAGATGGAATTCAATTAAAAGATTACGCTCATGCATTAGGCAGAAATACCAATCCAGCGAATATTAGATTTATGTCAAGAGTATCCAACGGTAGAATTTGTGTTTTTTTGGCAAGTAAGGGAATCGCGGACGACCTCACCGATAAATATAAACACATTAAAATTAAGGCTGTTAATCAGCAAAGCTCAATGTATAATACTTTCAAACGTTTGTTCAAAAATCCCTCACTCAATAATTGAAGAAATACTTGATAAAATTGGAGTGAAAAGAGAATCATGGCAGAAGAGGGCTTTGCGCACATCCTCAGTTTTCGTCGCTAATTATATATCCATCCAGACGACACACATAAAATCCCAGACTCAATCAAAATTGAACATGAACAAACTGCATACTGGAGCTATCCCTCCACAGATACATTAAAATGCTTCATATGTAATAAAGAGAGTTACGTCGCAAAAAACTGTAAAACCGATAAAAACCAACCCTTGCTTTCTGAATCTCCACAAACAAGTGTGTTTATAAAACCCCAAGACCCCAAAATAGTTCCAATAGTATCTAATATTGATAGTACAGACATGGCAAAGGAATCAGAAAACCTTAGTGACAATATAGCAACAGAAACCATGGACATAGATGGATTGATCAGAACTTTGAAACGCACAAGATCCGAAATGACCGACGATTCAAGCCTCACCACAGAAGGAATCAACCATTGAAACCACGCCACAGAAAACCCAATCAATTTTCAACAAATCCTGGAATCTGAATCGAAATGCAAACAGCCAAAGAAAAAACCGAACGTTGTAACAAAGAGTGATAAAAGCATAGATGACATGTTGCAGCCAGTTAAACACGTACTAGAAGAACCTGATAAGATGTTAAACTTCTACCAACCTAAAAGCTTTATTGAAAACACACTTGGATTCCCCAACACTAGAGAGATTGCAACAGAATACACAGATGACGTAGAAGCTCTAGCAAATTTTATGAAAGAGCTCTACCCTTACCTCACAGACCGTTGTATCAAAAACAGATTCACAAGAATCACGAGAAAACTAGTTAAATCTAACAAGGCTGATCTCTCAATGAGCTCTCCTGCTCCTTCGGATTGTTCAGATACTCCATAGTGCTCCGAAGACGAATACACCAATTAAATATCAAACAAATAAAATACCGTTCAATAAGTACAAATGCTAAGGAAGATTATACAATGGAATGATAATAGTTTAAAAGCACGTTTTGAGTTCTTACAAAAATTGCTCCAAGATCATCGGCCGTGCGTATTATGTCTGCAGGGAACAAATTTCAAAGTAAATGAATCTATCAGTATTAAAGGTTTCAACATAGTCCAAAAAAATAGAAGGAATGCTTTGATTGCGAGCGGCGGAGTAGCAAACTACATGAAACAAAGCCTAAATTACGCAGAAATACTGCTAAACACTAATATTGAAGCAATTACGGTCTCAATCATTCTACATCAAAAAGAAATATGTATATGCAACGTCTACATTCCAAATAACTACCAACTTCAAGAAGCCGAATTAATCAACATTATAGAGCAACTCCCCAAACCTTTCTTATTAATGGGAGATTTCAACAGCCATAACACAATGTGGGGATCTGCAAACACAGACGCTAGAGGAAAACTAATTGAAAATATAATACTCAAATCAGAAATCACTTTGTTGAATAATTCTGAACCCACTCATTTCAACATGTCAAATGGCTCTTACAGTTCAATAGACCTAACCTTCTGCAGTCCCAACATTTTCAACAGCATTGAATACGAAATTTCAACCGAGTTATATAACAGCGACCACTTTCCCATTATCATTAAACAAATAGACAATAATGCTGATAACCATATAACACAACCTAGATGGAAATTCAAAAAAGCGGACTGGCCGCTATACCGCCACGAAGTAAATCAAACCCTTCCATCACTACAAACACCTGATGCCTCAAACTATTCGGAAATAAACCAAATATTAAAAGAGTTTGAAGAAGTAATCATCCATGCTGCCACAAAATACATACCTAAAACATCAAATAATACAGAGAAAAAAAATCTCCCTTGCCTTCAACGTATACAAAAAACATAAAACTGATTCCAATTTAATAGAGTTCAAGCGGGCAAGGGCCAAAGCAAGCAAAAAAGAATTCGTGGATAAATTACATCGCATCCTTAACAAAGACCACTCCATGTGAACAAATATGGAATAAACTGAAGAAAATTAATGGCCAGAAAGCAAGTTCCCAATTTACAAACAATCACCCCCTCAATATGAAAATTCTGCCTACCGAATTACAATCGGCGCTAAAATCTGTTAAAAATTCCAGCCCAGGACCCGACAATATTCCAAATATTTTTATCCAACAACTACCAAAAGCAGGAATAAATTATTTATTAGATATCTATAACTGCATATGGCTGAATGGTGTCTTCCCTACCAAGTGGCAAGAAGCAATAGTAGTTCCCATTCTAAAACCTGGAAAAAGCAAGCTTCAAATCGACAGCACAGACCTATCGCCCTGACATGCTGCCTATGCAAATTGCTAGAGAAAGTAATCTGCAAAAGACTGCGATGGTATCTGGAAACCAATAACCTACTAGGAAAAAATCAAAATGGGTTTAGACAGTATCGTTCGACGATTGACAACCTTGCAATGTTAGATATAAACATTTGCGAAGCCTTCCTTAAAAAACAGCATCTAATAGCAATATGTTTGGACATTGAGAAGGCTTACGACATGCTTTGGAGACATCGAATAATACAACAACTTATAAAGTGGAACATAAGTGGAAGCATGATAAAATTTATATACAATTTCCTAAAAAGCAGATCTATATATGTCCGTGTCAACGGCAATTTATCCAAGAAAGTTGAAATCTTAAATGGGGTACCGCAGGGATCTGTACTAAGCGTATTTTTATTCT
The DNA here is from genome assembly GCF_013123115.1 of Colletes gigas. Lineage (NCBI taxonomy): Eukaryota > Metazoa > Arthropoda > Insecta > Hymenoptera > Colletidae > Colletes > Colletes gigas. The sequence continues at coordinate 84,540 of NW_025106735.1, forward strand.
TGATTGCAATAAACGATATCGCTGAAGTCTTCTCTAAACCAGTTAAGCACACCATATTCGCTGACGACTGTACTTTCTTTATAACCGGGAAAAGTCTAAGCACCAGTCAGCAAATCCTTCAAGACAATTTAGATAGACTCCAAAAATATGCCCTATAAACTGGATTCAAATTCTCCAAAAAGAAAACCACCGTAACAATTTTTTCAAAACAAAGAACAACACAAAACCACCAGCTACAGCTACACTTAGGCCAGCACCAACTCTTGATAACAAGCACGCCAAAAATTCTCGGCCTAATTTTTGATAACAAATACACTTGGACTCCATTTCTTAAAAAGCTCAAAGAAGAATGTGTCAATAAATTAAATATATTGAAGGTCATCGCTTCGAAAAACTGGGGAGCTGAATTCCAAATTCTAATCAATTCATATAAGGCCTTAGTTCTGTTCAAACTTGATTATGGGTAAATCGTCTACGATTCTGCAAAACCACGGGTTCTAAAATTATTAGCACCTATACATAATGCCGGAGCTAGAATAGCCACTGGAGCCTTCCGAACGAGTCCGGTTACTGCAATTCTATGCGAAGCTGGTTTGACACCACTAGAAACTCGAAGAAAACAACTGAGCTTCTCGTATGCAGCAACCAGATTATCAACGCCTTCAATCCCTATCTACGAACAATTAACTAACACCGCCAATTTCAATGAATTTAAGGAAAAGCCCAAACTACCGAAACTGTTAAATAATAGAGTTATAACATACTGGCAAGAACTAAATATGGATACACCAAAAGTTATATCGAAAATACAAAAAAATAAATTCCACAATGGACGATAGATCCTCCTTGCATACTCGAAACAATTCTGGAAGCAGGAAAAAGCACCAACTCAAACGTTTTCAAAAGTCTATATACTGAATTATCTAATGAATACCCACACCATACGCAAATTTTCACTGATGCCTCAAAATCAGGACAGGGGACTGGATGTGCGGTATGCACTCCCGAACATGAGCTGCTATTCAGGCTTCCGGAAACGTTCACAGTATTCACTAGTGAAGCATTAGCCGTTCTACAAGCCCCGAAGTACATAGAAGAAACAACACACAACAAATCCATCATTCTAACTGATTCTAAAAGCACCCTACTCACTCTGAAAACAAATAACTCAGTAATCCAAAACATTATTGAATTAAATGAAACCCTTAAGCGAGACAAAAGAGAAGTTTTATATTCCTGGATTCCCGCCCATATTGGTATTGAAGGCAATGAGAAGGCCGATACAGCAGCAAAACTGGCTAGCTCCAGTACAGCTATAATGAAATATGAGCAGGCAACTCATCAAGACCTCCAAAAGTATTGTGCCAAGGCGCTAACGGAAGTGTGGAATGAAGAATGAAGAAATAGCAGACCAACTAAACTACACAAAGTTCGAAACAATATATATGACTTCAATCCGACGCTACCACTAAATAGAAAAGATCAAGTGAAAACAACCCGATTAAGAATAGGACACTCAAGCTGGACACACTCATACCTTATCACAAAAACCGAACCAAATTCCTGCGACACCTGTAACATACAAAATACTATTGAACACATCTTGATAATTTGCCCTAAATACAATATGAAGAGGATTCAACATAAGCTACAAAATTCACTAACGATCCTACGAGAAATAGACTCATGCAAAAAAGTTTTAAACTTATTAAAAGACATTAAAGTATACCAATTGCTCTAAATATGATCAGTTCCACTAGGTAACCCAATTGTGGTCACTAATAACTAACAAGGTGCATGTGACCTAAAATAATACAATAATACTACAATAATTAAATCAAGCGAATATGTACGCTTCTTAGAGATAATCTTTGACTACAAATTGTCATTTAAAAATCAAATAGATCAAATACAAAAAAAATGCACAAGAGTTATGAACATAGTAAAATTTCTTCGAGGTACGTGGTGAGGATCAAATCCAGAAACCTTAATAGTACTTTACAAAAGTTTCGTTCGCTCAATACTGGACTACGGCTGCTTTGTATATTTTCCTACACAACAGAACCAAATAAAAAAAGTTAGAGAAAATTCAATACACGGCAATAAGACTTGCTCTTGGATACAAAATTAGCACACCTACCAACATTCTTCTATCGGAATCCATACTGCAACTTATACAAGAACGTTCGAGATTCTTATGCACGAATTACCTGAATAAGGTCTATTCGAACCCAAATTCGGTAGTTTATGTATAGCTACTTCTCGCCCCAAAAAAATTATGGAGAACAGGTGCAGCAAACGTAAAAACAGTAACAGGCTTCTTTACCAGTGCATAAAAGACACTAAAAACTCAATCAGTCATATTTACTCCACCAATAACCACAATAACGATGTTCAAGAATACTACTCTTTTGTTAGCAATATTTATATTAACACAGAATTTGGTACGTTATTAAAGTATGTAGAAAATCTCAATTTATTAATTGAAAATTGAATTAAAGAGGAAAAATCATATGCTTTGTACACGGACAGCAGCAAGTCAAAGAACTCAGTTTCCGTAGGAAGCGCGTGTGTCTGCAGTGGCTTAGACAAGACCGTAGTAAGAAGTATAACTAAAAATGCATCAATCTTCACTGCAGAATCTATAGCCCTTAACAACGCCGTAAAGATAGCTTTAAATCAGCCTAATCAGAATTTTCTCATTTTTACTGATTCTCTTAGTTCACTACTCTCCTTGGAACATATTAACACAAACATAAAAACGAATCCCTATATCCTCGAAATAAGAAAAAATGTTTTTAAATTCGCCTCCGAAACCACAAACAGTAGTAAAATTAAATTCTACTGGGTACCGGCTCACATAGGTACTCTGGGCAACGAGAATGCAGACAAATTAGCGAAAATAGCGACAAACACGGCATCTACAGACTCTCTCAAAATTCCCTTCACGGATCTAAGGGAATCGGCTAAATCAGTAGCAACACAAAACACATATAATATCATAGAAAAAGAAGGCTTAATTAAAGGCGTAAATTATTTCATACACTACCACAATCGAAAATCAAAACCATGGTACAGTAACAAAAATCTCCAACGTGAAATTATATCGACGATAAACAGATGCAGGTCAGGACACTATAATCTTGTCAGCACTCTCGCTCAAATTGGCGTAATAAACGATCCACAATGTCAATGCGGCTATGAAACTCAGGACATTGACCATGTACTATGGCAATATCCCACATTTGAAGAACACAGATCAAAGTTTATCAAACATTCCATATCCAGACCTACATACGTCTGAGACATGTAAATATCTTTTGACCTACTCGTTTCTGAATTACTGTGAGTTAAAGATTTAAGAAAAGAGTTCATCTTTAAACTGTTTGTTTAGCAAGCATACGAATGTTTATAATTTTTATTGTATTATGTGAAGTATTATAATGTATTGAAACGTTTGTACAGCACTGCAAAATAATCTCTTCCTTGAGATTCAAATTGCATTAATAATAAAAAAAAAAAAAAAAAAAAAAGTGAGGCTTGTAGTAAACATACTAAGGTTTTTCAATGTCGAATTAATTTTTGTCAATGGGGATTACATCAAAATAGATCATTTTTTTCTAATGTCTTGTTTACGGATGAAGCATGGCTTAATTAATCTACGGAACGCCCATTATTGGTCTGTTGATAATCCGCACTGGCTTCGAGACGTGGATCACTAAAGACAATGGAGCGTAAACGTGTGGTGTGGTGTTTTGAATGATAAAGCAATCGGACCATACTTCATTACCGGAACGATGACAGGGCAAAAATATTCTCAATTTTTGCAAGAAAATCTGCCAATTTTGTTGGAAGATGTCCCTCTACAACCCGTTATGATATGTGGTACCAACATGATGGCTGTCCGACCCATTATGCACTAGTAGCAAGAGAAACATTAGATTCTAGGTTTCCAAACCGATAGATTGAATGAGGTGGTACTGTATCATGGCCAGCATATTCGCCTGATTTAAATTCACTGGATTTCTTTTTGTAGGGCCTGCTAAAAGAGACCGCATACGCAAATGCTCCAACAACAGTTGCAGATATGCATCAGCGGATCATCACAGCATGTGCGAATATCACCTCGGATGTACTTGCCAGAGTCCAACATTCCTTCAGAACCCGTTTACAGCAATGTATCGACGTAAATGGCCATCGTTTTGAACATTTATGAAACACAGGTATTTTGCTTTCATATTTTGAATTTTATACATTTTTTCCGACCGTGACATTGAATGACCTTGAATAATTATAGTGACTTAATTCCTAATGAAAGGGACTATCATTGTAGGTGTTTAAAAAAGGGTGATCCCATTTAAAAAAATGATGGTAATCTTGAAATCTCCTCTATGCCTCCAACCACACGAAAAATGTTTATATCACAATGTGTCCCTCTTTGTACCGTGCAAGTTTTGTATATAAAATTTTTTAATATTATTACAAATAACGAAGATATTCAAAGTGGACATAGTTATTGTCCCACCCTGTATATAAAAACTTACATCATTTCATTTAAAAAAACAAGTTTGACCTTTACTCACTTCTATGTCTCCACCTACAAAAAAAATCAAACAACTTTTGCCTATCATCTTTTTTTCTATAATTACAAACAATCGAGTAATTCAGGTACTCTGTTTTATGTGCCCTTCTCTGTATGTACTTATTGTGGCGTCGCCTCCCATGATCGCCACCAGAGCGGTCGCGCTCTCACAAGCGCTCAACCGATTCCTCGGTTGCTATATATATACTCCTCGAACGACTTCCCAATATCCCAGTCGTCTAAGGCAGGGCTTGCTAGAAAGCCTTACTGATGAGTCCACTAGCATTCCCGGACGAAACGCGCCCCCTCCTTTCCTTTTCTGTCCTCCTAACGATTCTCCCGAGTTCCTTACCCGCAGCAGCAGCGCCACATTATCATCATTAGTGTACCTTTTCTAACTTGTCCTAAATTATACTCTTAGCTTAACAATAATAATTTTCAAATCATCCGACTTTCGTAACGTACTAGACGAAGGATTTCAGAATACGAATCGATTAAAGATGATTGCATTTCATTTGTTCAAAGAAGTTCGAACAGTCATGAAAGCAATATTCATCATTTTCGCCAAATAATGGAGAGCTTCGCGAGTGTCGCAAGCACCATTGACATCCGCGTGAAAATGTTAGTTTTTAAATGGAAAAGCTGGACGGTTTTGGCAATCGGTCGACGATATATCTCTTTCCGGTCCAGACAAGGCGCTTATGGGATATATCGATTTCTCGTCGAGGTATTGTAAAATCCCACGATTTATTACCGCAACGGCGGCCGGATTTCACGAATGGAACAGACGTTTCCTTAGATCGACATATTTTCATTGAAATATCCATAATGGATGCACAGGATGGACCTCAGTTATATTTGACAAATATTTTTTTGGGACGCTTCCTAGAATTGTGCCACTGGGAAACGGGAAATGGTGCCATATCGAATTTAAAAATTTGTTATTCTTGTAATTCGTTTTTCATACTATACAGTTTTGTATATCGTTGAATTCGTCTTTTTACGTTCTATAAGAATATAGACAAAAATATATGATTTTATTAAAAGAAAAATTATGATTTTGAAATTTAAGAATTTGACCTTGAAAAAAAATTTTTTCTTTGAGGGTACATTTGTTTCATTAAATAGTATATATAACTTTTGTCCGAAAAATTTTTTTATATACTCACAAATAACGACGATATTTAGGTATTAGCTACATTATATTTATGTTATTTATATGTCATTATGTCCTTTCTCCGTAACAGAAAAGTAAAATTTAAAGTTGTAATGAAGTAACTGATAATACCGCCAAGATCACAGTCTCTTAATTATTAATGTTATGATTAATTCGTGCAGAATATTTTTTTGGAACAGTTTTGAAAGTGGGTGTTCAAAACGTGGTGTGTAGTTATGAACACAGCAACAGCATCAAATAGGTATAGATAAGCATTTCGAGCCTCCTCAGATCCTGTTGGGCTCCTACCATGTGTGTAACAAAGAACCAAAGATGTAGGGGAGGTAAGTTTTCGAAGCAGAAACTTATCATTGGTAATATGTATAGTGAAATTACTTTAGGTTGATACCTAAGAGGTAGGCAATAGGCAGCGGCAAAATTGAATAAGAACCCAACCACGCTGCAGAACTGGGCGCGACGTTGCCATATCGTAGCGCGCAGTGTTATACATATTTCTTTCTATTCATTAGCGTAACAGTTCTCTCGTCAGTGGCTTGGTAAAAGCGTTTCCTTACCGAAGATATTTATCCTCCAATTTATTCCACAGTTTTTTAAATCTTATAATTACATTCATGAGATAAAAGTAATAAATAAATTTCTATTTTATTCATTTTTTTTTCAAGGTAACAACTCTAATCTTCTAAGAAAGTCATAATCGGTTTCCTTAAAGAATCGTTAGTAAAACAGAAGTTTAAAAATGCAGCACTTATGTTAAAACTGACGATTAATGACTTATTAATGATCATAACGCGACCTATTTTACTTAAGAGATCACGCCATTTTGTCGGGCCTAAAACCAGCGGTATTTTTACGAAATCTTTACAGGAAATGTGTGCATTCAGTCGAAATGATCTGATTATGGCGTATAAATCATTTTTTGAATTTTTGGAAACAATTTAAAAAAAATGTCTATATTTATTTATAACGGAATAAATTACATTATTTTGAACCACGTAAGGGTGTGCACGGTACGCTGGTGTACGTGATAACTCAAAAACTGTTCAACCGAATGTAATGAAATTTAGTACACATATTTTCAATAACATTCTCTATCGGTTAACTGACTGATTTATTTTAATTACTTCCCGAAATATAATAAAAAAAATGTCGTTGAAAGATCCATCTATACGCTGCTATAATTTTTACAACTTTCAGAAATTCAAAACAATCGAATTTATTACTCACTTTCCCAATAACATTCTCTATTAGTTGACGTACGATTATTTTGCATTTCATACAGTTGTGAAAATTGTAGCAGCTTATAGAAAATGGATCTTTTAACGACGTTTTTCTATGTTATAGGAAATGTTATTGGGAAAGTGTGTAATCACTAAATTCGGTTGAACGGTTTTTTAGTTATTATGTACACTAGCGTACTGTGCACACCGTTACGTGATTTAGAATAACGCAATTTTCTCTGTTACAAATAAACATAGACATCTAACAAAAATTGTTTTTAAAAATTCAAAAAATGATTTATACATGGTAAACTGGCCATTTCGTCTGAATGTACACATTTCCTGTAAAAAATTCATGAAAATACCTTCTTTCGACAAAAAAAACTGATATACAATAAATGTGATTATCTTACAAGGAATGTTATTGGTCAAAAGTAGAAAAGTAAAAAGTTGAAGTGGTTGCGTGTGAGGATAAGAATGGGTCTTAAATGCAATCGCAAAGTTCGCCTTGTATTCTTTATTTTGAAGGTGTTGTTCACTGGGTGTCGTGGCGAAGACTGACTTCTGTACAAAATAATTTTTTCCTCGAACTCTTTGCAGTCGCCTAATTGGTTCAACCGATGCGTCGAAGTTAACCAATTAAGCATCTTGCAATTTCGAAGTCACCGCCTACTTCTTGCGCCCTTGACGCGCTTTTTGGGAAAGGCGATGTGACCCGGTGGGGGTAGCTTTGTCGACGGAAGTTTGGCAATGCAGCGGAATTTCCTCCAAGTCCAGGCCTGGTGATGTCACCCGCCGAGGGTCGCTTGACCTGGCGTTGCAGCCCTTCGGAAATCCCTGGTTTATGACATGTGCAATATGCCACTGAGGCCGTTAGAAATCTTCGACGAAAAACATGCTGGCTAATAAAACTCGTAAGAAACGGCTTTCTCAAAAGTGGCCTTTTCGACTTTGCTTGTCGTAAACCATGCTAGCATTTGCACGCCAAATGTTTCTTTTGTTGTGCGAGCTAGCCGCTACAAAGTAAAATTTTCTGCTTATACTACCAATATTTTGCTTATTGGCTTATTAGTTAACTTATTTTGTAATTGGTTAATTTATTTTTTTCTACGGTATGCATGATTCCGTAAGATCAGGTACCATAAAGAAATTACTTGATGGCTAGGCTCGCTGATTGACTGAGTATTGACTGAGTCATTCATAACTATAATTCCATTACGTGACGAAGGACGAGAACGAAACGTATCGAGACAGAGTAAAATAGGACAAGAGTGAGCAACATTGGCGTAACCGAACGCTCAGAATACTGACCATGAATACAACAAAAATGTATCTCTCGTGGATATGGAGATCATACTAGAATGTAGCGTGACGTAAAGTCAGGATTTTTTGGTGGGAATTAGGCGGCGTGAAGACCTATTTTCCTTGCCCTTGCGCTGTTTAGTTTATAAGCGAATAGCCAAAAAGTCTCTATGGTACTTTGAATAAGAATCGTCGCTAAGCAGATGGTCGCTTCGTCGTTGCAATGGCGATGTTGCTTGTTTTTACGCTTTCGAAAAGAATAACAACATGCGTAGTGCTCGAATAAAATTGGTTAAAAAATCCACACATTCGTTTGGTTGCCCAAACGGCAGGGGGGGAGGGATGAACCCCTCCACGCACCCGTTTGGTTGTCCAGACTGTAGGGGAGATGAACCCCTACGTGACGCGTCCTCAGGTGGCGGATAGGGGTAGACGCTGGGATGGGGTGCGGGGGTGGAGTCATCAGTCTGAGAAGGCTGGTGTCCACGTCCTTGCATGGTATCCTGGAGGTCGGAGCGAAAGCTTCCGCGGACCAAACACCGGTATGAATGTGTGAGTGGGCTGAGGCATGGGATGTTTGTCACCAGTGTCCGCGGCCCCGTGACATGGGACTAAAAGCATTTCTTCCTAGTCTTTATGTCACTATATATTTTCAAGTCTAACCTAATAATATTATAGTTCATTTAAATCATATCCGTTACTTCAAAAAATCGAGTTTTGACTCATTGTGTTGTTGGGGATTTCTTGTATTATAAGAAGTTGTAAGCAACAAAGATACCAGATTTTTGTTAGTGCAATTGACTCTCTCTTTTTCTGTGGCACATGAGAGAGAGAGAGAGTATATGTATCACACGTTGTTAAGGTTAAGGCCATACAACCGTCAAAACGACGCGATGTGCGTTTCTATATTCTTCCTTGTCTTGCAATTGAAAACAACGAAAACAGACAAGATCGGCGTTTCTGTATCTGTCTTGGTTGTTTTCAATTGTAAGACACGGAAAAACATAAAAACGGACGTCGTTTCGACGCTCATGTGACACTTGGTCTAAGAGAGTTAAGCTTATGTTACCACATGAGTTAGTATTACAAGCTTTTAATGCTTTATTCTTTAACTACAATAAGTATTGAGCTCAAATGTTCTTTTATGTTTAATAAAAGTGTTAAGTCTTTGGCTCTATTATAACGTATGAGCTTCCTATGATTCAATATAACCCTTGAAACCACGACCTGGGAGGATATGCCTTGGAGGAAAGAGGTTATGCTTTTCTTTAAAAAATTGTCTTTTATTATAGATATTCGTGACGGAGATGAATTTTTCCACTGGTTTAAATATTAAATATAGTTAGATATAAAAGTTAAAAAGGAGAATACAAGCATTTAACAATTATATTTTTAATAAATAAAAGACGCCGGATAAGCTAGGCCCGATAATCGAAACCTAAAATGACTGAAACCCGGTTAATAGACGAGTAAAGAAAAGAGGTGAAAGGGCGAGTTTCAGCTAACTGAATAAATTATTCATTATAATGTCAATTACATAGAACCACAGTGTAAAGTCCTTCAACGAAAATTCATTTAATGCTTGAGCGTTACGAGTAGTATGAAAATGATATTAAAGCGACGTGCCGTATCTCGAGTGCTGCTGATGCTAATTAGCGATACACTGACTCCGTTGTAGAAATCTTGTTTGGACTTTTAGTGGTACAAGGTAACACAGTGCCACGGTGCTTTTAAACTGATTTAGCAACTGTGGTTTAATAACCGTTGTACGGCTTAGCTTAACGAAGTGCCCCACCAATTAACTATCTATTCACTCGCAAGGGTAATTAATTACGTTGCACACGTAGGGATTCCATCTAAGTATAGATATTATTTCTGATTGACATAAGATATTTTCTATGTTTGAAGTAAAAAAATCATTACCAATTTAATAACGATCCTATACAAATTGAATTGGGAAGTGAAATTTATTTATAGGAAGCTTCATTTTCGAGAAAATCGATTTTAAATGTTCGCCACGTATTTTTAAAAGTTTTCACACAGGCATGCGTGTGTAAATTGCAACGATAATACGCAAATACTAAATATATTTTACACAAAGCCAATTATAAAATTAACCTAATATTGCAATTAAATGAAAGTAAACGGTTTTCTTTTGTTTTAAATATGACCTCTGAACTCTTTCACTGGCCAATATCGACTGTCTCACTGCAACTCGCCTTCAGTCTTTTTCATAACAATCATAGACATTTCAGTCATAAGAGCACCCTCTCGCGTATACAGGGTGTTCACGCTATTACTATCCAACGATTTCTTTAAAATTATTCTAATTAGAACAAAAGGAAAGAGAAAAAAGTTTACTTTTAAAGTTTTCAAATAAGTGTTTAATTAATTTTGTAAGTTATTATAAGTCTAAGGTATGACTGTAGTATGTAGAGCAATCGGATGATTGAACATTCGGGAAACGGGAGATTTTACTATATTTAGAAAAAGTAATGCCAGAATGTTAACACTTCAAAAAGTTATTTCACATCAAGCGATCTACTGACGCTGATACTTGTGATACAAGTTTTGATACACGCAATGGATTTAAGCTGTCGGCAAAATATGAAGACAAGTGATGGATTTAAACGAATAACTCATTCGATGTTGAATCGTCACTTTATAAAAATGTATCATTTCGACTACACTGCGGGTTTATAGCCCAAACATACATAACTAAATATCTGCGTATTCAAACAAAAGTATGCGGAATTCCGCATTCCAAGAACTTGTTGAAGTAATTACAATTCGGAATAGGGGACACCTCACCGATTTCGATCATTTTCAAATATGTTATAGAATTTGATATTCCAAATAAGTTATTTAATTAGAGCTATTGCTAGTGCCACTGCCTGCGTGGTCTGCCGACAGCTTAAATCCGTTGTTGTATCGAAACTTGTATTACAACAAATATCAGCGTCAGTAAACTGCTTTAAAGAACCTACATGCATAAAGGATAGCGACAGACATTGTGGAAAGAGCAATTAAATTAAAACGAAACGGTTTCTGTCTGACGATAAAATTCCATACAATTAAACACATAAGTAGATAATTTCTCCAACAACCGCAAATAATGCCAGCAACCGTTGGGTCGTACCAGGTGTGCCATTATTCATTCGTTCTTCTTCCTGCAAACGTAACGCAGCCTCGTAAATCTGTTCGCAGGTAAGAGAACGAGGACGAAGTTGCCAGCAGGAGCTGCAGTTTCTCAAACGAACTGACGTCGAGGGTTGAAATCTTCTATCTGGAGACTCCCAATGTGTCGGTTGACGGTAAAATTTGACCGCGATTTCCCGAGTTATGTGACAGATCAATCTGGAATCTTATTGTTTCGTAAGATTTGTGTCTAACTCTTCGTTGAATCGTTGTACACAATTCAACACATTTAATCGTTAAACCTCTATGATTCAAATTGAATTATTTAGACATTATACGATTGAACGTTAATAAACATTAATGATTATACATAAACTAAATAATGTAAAGAACAATATTAAAAATCGTCGAGTTTTTGCCTACACCGAGAATGAAAAATTCCTTCGTACTATTACATACATTCTAAGAAGCAAAAAATATAATAGTTATTTATCCTGTAAATGCTGGAAAAGCTATGAAAAATGAGATAAATATAATAATTTTTTTCATAATTTTCAAATTCTCATTATTGAACATATTATATTCGTTGTAAACGTGAAGAAGAAAGAAACTTCTTAAACATCACTTTAAATATACAGTGTGAGTCATCTAACATTTGCACCTCAAATATCTTTGTTGTTTTTAAAGATACGTTAAATGTCTTGAGGACAAATCGAATGGTACAATGATGATCATACGATGCCAAAAATATTTAATCTTATATATCATTTTTTTTTATAGAAATACCTTCATTTTTTAAAATAGAATCACCCTTTTCGAAACACTTACACTGATAGTCCCTTCGATTAGGAATTCAGTGACTATAATTATTCAAGGTAATTCAAGGTCACGGCCGGAGAAAATGCATAAGATTTAAAATACGAAAGCAGAATATCTCTATTTCATAAATGTTCAAAATGATGGCCATTTACATCGACACATTGCTATAAAAGGGCACTGAATGAATGTTGAACTCTGACAAGTACATCCGAGGTGATATTCGCACATGCTGTGATGATCCGCCGATGCATATGTTCAACTGTTGTTGGAGCATTCGGGTATGCGGTCTCTTTTAGCAGACCCCACAAAAAGAAATCCAGTGAATTCAAATCAGGCGAATATGCTGGCCATGATACAGTACCACCTCATTCAATCTATCGGTTTGGAAACCTAGAATCTAATGTTTCTCTTGCTACTAGTGCATAATGGGTCGGACAGCCATCATGTTGGCACCACATATCATAACGGTTTTGTAGGGGAACATCTTCGAACAAAATTGGCAGACCTTCTTGCAAAAATTGTGAATATTTTTGCCCTGACATCGTTTCGGTAATGAAGCATGGTTCGATTACTTTATTGTTCAAAATACCACACCACACGTTTACGCTCCATTGTCTTTGGTGATCAACTACTCGAAGTCAGTGCGGATTATCAACAAACCAATAATGGGTGTTCCGTAGAATAATTGAGCCATGATTACTGAATGTTGCTTCATTTTAATGTAATCCCCACTGACAAAAATTAATTCGATTTTGAAAATAACATCCGTGTAATTCCTGATGTAGCGGTATGTGAAACGGATGTTTATGTCGGGCAAGAATTCGTATTACGCTACTTTGACTTATGCCTGCTTCTCGGTCAATCTTTCTCGTACTCACATGTGGATTGACAGCTATCGCTGCTAAAACATTAATTTCATTGTCTTCATTAGTCGTGGGATTCTTGTGTTTACGTTTTCTTACATTTACACTTCCAGTACTTCTAAACAACTTGTAGATATTAATAATTTCATTATACTATATGTCTAGAAGAATTAATTTATATTTGATTGGTAACTTTTGAAGGATTTCGTAATCTAAACCATCTATGCCTGGACCTGAGCGACTGTTTCTTTTCTTGAGAGCGATGTTAAACTCAGCAAAGTCAAAGAGTGTGTCGAGAAATTGGTTGTCCATACAAGTAGGCAGCCAATCTGGATCATCCGAGACCCATCATGGACTAATTTTGTCTAGAGCTTCCTTAATTTTGATTTCGGACTGGTGATTTTTGGAAGAGTGACAAGATGTTATTTTGATCCATTTGTTCTTTAGGATTTTGCTGCGGTTCCAAACATACTTTTTGCTGGTGCGGAAATTGATGTTCTTTGTAAAGTCTTTAAAATTATCTTTCTTCTTTTTTTTGAAAGTTTTTCTAGTCAGTGCCGAAAATGTCTTATATTCTATGTAGTTAATACATTAAAGTTTTTAGTAAATTGTTATTTTTTACAAGCTGCTTTTCTAAGCCTTTTGACCTTATCGCACTTCGAATCCCACCATAGTACCGGATTTCGATGGATTCTGTCATTAACGATTCTTTTTTTTAGTGTGTTAGCTATTACAGCATTTGTTAGTATATTAGTAAAAATGGAATATTTATCACTGGCGGTTAGAAGGTCGTAGTCTGTTGCCAAAAATTGATCGTAATTTTCTTCTAAGTTAATAATTACTTTTTCCTAATTGGTTTTTAATGATTTTAATCTAAAGGATTTCTTGTGATATATACCTTTTTTGTAGATATTATTATAAATATGGGGAATGATCGGAGCCCCAAGTTTCATCGTTTACTTCTACATTGATCTTGTAAGCTATATTTCCTGATGCGAATATAAGATCAAAATTGGACTTAATATCGTTTTTGATGAAATAAGAGTAAATTTAGCTTGTGTGTGTATCGTCATCGTGTGAGATGCCGCGCGAACGACGCGCGGCATAATCGATAAAACAATGGACGGTTGAAATCGACGATGGGTTTTTTTGTTTCGGGAGCACGCCGTACGAGAGTTCTATTCTGTAAGCCAGTGGGCTATGTTCGGTGGTTTTATAAAGGAAAGAAATGTCCTATGTTAAATAAATAAAACACCAATCGGGAGACGACATTGCATCATTATTTCAACATGGTAGCAGGTCCGTGGTTCATTGAGTAAGTGAGGATATGGGAACACGTGGCAGCGGTTCGAAAAGTGATATAAAAGGTAAGGAGAGGTCAGGTGAAGTGATCAAAAACTCAGTGAAACAGGAAGAAAGTGGAAAACGATTTGTGGATATCGTAAAGAAAATTATAACGTTGAATAAAGTGAATAAAGCTTCTGAAGAAAACGAACAAAAGAGAGGAGTCAATATGGCGGACGAGTTCAAGATGACGCTACCAATTTTCGATGGAAAAGACTACAGCACGTGGAAGAAGAGAATTACAATATTTTTGAGGATGAAGAAGTGTGAGAAAGTTATTGAACGAGAGAGATCCGGAACGGATAATGAAGCCGCATGGAATGATACAGATTTGAAAGCGATGAACTATATATATAGTGCCTTGTCAAATAGACAAATGGAATTTATAAATGATGAAACAACAAGTTATGGAATAATTAAGAAATTAGATAAACTATATCTGCGTGAATCAACCTCACTACAGATATGTGTGAGAAATAAATTAGATAAAATTAGATTAAGAGATTATACAGAAACAAGTGAATTTTACAGTGAGTTTGAAAAATTAATAATTGAACTAAAGAATGCAGGCGCTACAGTGACTGAAAAAGAAAAATTAAACTACATGTTGAGAACGCTGCCAAGTTCATTAAGTCATATTGGAGATTTAGTCGATGTATTACCCGAAGGAGATAGAACTGTGGATTACGTAATTAATAAAATTAAACTATGCGAAGACAGAGAAAAAGAGGAAAATCAAAATTCAAGAAATAAAGGTGTGAATTCAAATGTATTCAAAAGTGAGATGAAAAAGGACAGAACGTGTTATAAATGCGGAAAACCAGGGCATTTTCAGTACGAGTGCATGAGTCAGGGCAGCGCTGGAAATTACTGGAGATACTCGAGGGGAGGTGGACAGCAGCAAGCGCGAGGAGGCGCACGCCATTACCACCAACAGCAGCGAGACGGCTACAGCCAGGGCAGAGGCAGCGGAAACATCGGAGGTCGTGGCGCAGGACAACGGGGACGAGGCGGTCAACAACGGCAAGATCGTCAGAGCGCAGACCAAGGAAGGATGACCTTCGCAACTGAGGTAGAAAATAGAGTAGGCTGCAATGTCGTGGTGAATAATTGCGAAAATAAATTAGAATGGGTCTTAGATAGCGGATGTTCGGATCATATTATAAATGAAGATAAATATTTTGTAAAGGTTAGTAAATTAAGTAATCCGATAAGTGTGAAAGTTGGAGATGGTCGTACAGTAAAAGCAACTAGTGTAGGAGATATTATAGCTAAGTTTGTGACAAATTATAATGAAACGGAAATAGAATTAAAAGACGTTTTTTTCGTAAAAGAAATGGATAGAAATTTAATGAGTTTTGGAAAAATCGCAGATAAGGCCAAAATTGTTTCAATAGGAAATACCTCAAAGATTTACACGAGAGAGAATAATTTGATAGCAGTCGCGAATAAGGTGAATAATTTGTACAAGATAAATACCGTTTTTGAAAGTAAACAAAACTATGTGACCGAAAATGTAAAGAATGGTATGACGTTGAAGGAAAAATATCATAGGATGTTAGGACATCTAAATTTTAAGTATTTGGACATCTTGAGTCGGAATAAGTTAGTCAAAGGACTACCGAGTAATTTAGAGAGCGAGTATTTGAAGTGTGGTACGTGTGTACAAAGTAAAATGACTAATACGAGGTTTGAAAATAATAGACAGAGAGCAAGGAATATAGGAGAAATTATTCATGCAGATGTAAATGGACCCCATAGGATAATTGGATTTAGGGGGGAGAAATATTTCTTAATTTTAATAGATGATTATAGTAAAGCTGCAAAAGTATACCCAATTAAAGAAAAAAGTGAAGTTTATGATTGTTTTGTCACGTATGTGAATCAATTAGAAAATTTAATTGGAAATAGAATTAAGCGATTAAGATGCGATAACGGAAGAGAATTTTTAAATAAAGATATGTATAATTTTGCTAAAGAAAAGGGAATTTTTATTGAGCCGTGTCCTCCGTATGTTCACGAATTGAACGGAACGGCGGAACGATACAATAGGTCGGTAATGGATACCGCGCGATGTTTATTATCTGATGCGAGAATAAATGGTAGATTTTGGCCGGAGGTAATTAAAACAGCTGTTTATTTAAAGAATAGAACCTTGGCAAATACAATTGAGAAAAAGACTCCGTATGAAATTATGATGGGAGAAAGACCCGATATTAGTAACTTGAAATTATATGGGAGTAGAGTTTTTGTAAGAGTCCCGGAAGTTAAAAGGGAAAGTAAGTGGGATAGAAAAGCAGAGTTAGGGGTATTGGTCGGATACGAAGAAGTAGGTTATAGAGTCTTAATGAATAATAAAGTAATTATAGCTAAACATGTTGATATTGTTGAAGAAGATGTAAATTTAGTTGGATTTAGAGATAACGAGGAAATTAATGGAAATGAGTTAAGTGAAAATGAGATTAATCAGGGATGCAAAAACGATGTTGAGGAAAATGAAGATAACGATTCGGATGAAGAGGAAATGAATGAAAGTAACGAGCATGTGAATAATGTACCAAGTGCTAGCGATAAAAATGTAACATTACCTAGAAGGTCAGAGAGGAAGAAAGGTCTTGTAAACAGGTATGGAAATCCGATAACGAATTGTATTTATGTAAATTACGTAAGCGTAGATAATCCGGAAAACTATAATGAGGTGATAAATAGTAGTGATAGTGAGAAATGGCGAGATGCGATGAATAGAGAAATTGAATGTTTAAATAAGAACGATACATGGAAATTAGTTGGAAAACCGAAAGAGGGAAAAGTATTAGATTTAAAATGGGTCTACACAAAGAAGTCTGAGGATAAATTCAAAGCTAGAATTGTGGTAAGAGGGTTTCAACAAAAGGAAATACTTGAGGACATTTATTCACCTGTTGCGAGAACACAGACGTTGAAAATATTATTAACTTATTGCGTACAGAACGGTTTACGGATAGATCAAATGGATGTAGAAGCAGCATTCCTAAATGGAAAAATTAAATCCGAAGTATATGTAAAACAACCTCAAGGGTACGATGATAATACGGGAAGAGTATGTAAACTTATTAAGTCTTTGTACGGACTGCGCGAAAGTCCACGAGCGTGGTACGAATGTTTAGATGAGTATTTGACAGGATTGGGATTTAAACGTAGTGAAATTGACTACTGTTTATATTACATGGAAAATAATAACGAGAAAATTTATTTGATAATTTTCGTAGATGATTTATTAATTTGTGGTAGAAATAAAAAATTAATAGAATTTATTAAGAAGAAGTTAGCTGTAAGATTCCGAATGAAAGATATGGGCCAGATAAGAACTTATTTAGGAATAAATATTGACTATGAGTGCGGGAAAAATTCTATGACATTAGACCAAGAAAAGTATATAGAGTCATTGGCGAGAAAATATGAAATCGAGGAAGCTAAGTTGTATGCTACTCCAATGGAACAAAATCTGAAATGTGAACCTGCTTTATCAGTGTCAAATGATATTAAATATAGAAACTTAATTGGGGCATTGTTGTATATAAGTTCGAGTACTAGACCGGATATTTGCTATTGTGTGAATTACCTAAGTAGATTCCAGAATTGCTATGACCAAAGTCATTATAAGTATGCATTAAGAATAGTGAAATATCTATATTACACTAAAAACTTAAAATTAAAATTTGAACGAGATGTAAATTCTGATGTATTAGAGTGTTGTGTGGATGCCGATTGGGCAGGAGATATTACTGATAGAAAATCTACGACAGGATATGTTATAAGAATGTATGGTAATACTATATTCTGGAAATCAAAAAAACAAAACATTGTAACGAAGTCGTCAACAGAAGCAGAATATGTAGCGTTGTCTGTATGTGTGAGTGAGATCAAATTAATTAGAGATTTATTGAGAGAATTTAGAATTGAATTTAAAGATCCGATCCGAATCTATGAGGATAATGCTGGTGCAATAAGTATAAGTAGATATGGAAACTTAACGAAAAACTCTAAGTATATAGAAACGCACTATCATTTTGTTAACGAGAATTACGTGAAAGGAGTAATTGATGTAATTAAAATAGAGTCAGAAGAAAATCCAGCAGATATCTTTACGAAGTCGTTAGGACGAATTAAATTCGAAAAATTTAGAAAGAGTCTAAAGTTGTGTTAAAATATAAGAAATTTAAGTCGAAAATTGTGAACTGTAGGAAAGCTAAATTTAAGGAGGCGTGATGAAATAAGAGTAAATTTAGCTTGTGTGTGTATCGTCATCGTGTGAGATGCCGCGCGAACGACGCGCGAAATAATCGATAAAACAATGGACGGTTGAAATCGACGATGGGTTTTTTGTTTCGGGAGCACGCCGTACGAGAGTTCTATTCTGTAAGCCAGTGGGCTATGTTCGGTGGTTTTATAAAGGAAAGAAATGTCCTATGTTAAATAAATAAAACACCAATCGGGAGACGACATTGCATCATTATTTCAACAATAACGTTGTCTTAGAGTACAAGGTAACTCTGCAGCATCGTAGCGAACAGAACGAGGATTAAGTCGCGACGACGAAACTGTTCAATTAGCGAGACTACGAGTGCAACGACCATCGGCTACACGTGGAAACGGCGAGCTGGCGCACGGTTAAAATTCACCGAGACCGGCTGTTAATTAATGGAAAATTGATCTCGGGCTGCGGAAATTAGTTCGGTGCATGCGGCGTGGCCAACAGAACCGCGTAACGTTCACGAAGATTTAATTAGGGGGTCGTTGATTCTTGTCCGAGCGCTTATTTTTCTGCTCGTGACGCTGAAAGGAACTTCGACGACAAAGCTCTAACGTGTTATCCACCTGAAGCGAACTTTCGCGACTTCGTTGCAATAATCAACGGAAGATGAACCTTTCAGCCCCGAGAACTTTTCGTACCAAACGTAATTTATCCCAGACACCATTAACTCCGACGGAACCGCGCGCGATACGGTCAATGGCGTGATCGTAGCAAAACTTTGATCTCGTAAGGAGACACGCCCGATTGTGACGATCAACTTTAGTAAACTTTGATAGAGGCTAGCGATAATGCTTGAAATACTGAAGATAACGATATATGGCTCTAGGCATAGGCGGTTACCAATTTAGCACAGTGAGTCTCCATTACTGTATCGGTACGAACAATCGTGTTACGGTGTCGACAACATCGTTGGATCTAAATTATTTTTTTTAAACAACTTTTAAAACAATGACGACAAACGTGACGTAGATTCTAACGTATTTTATCGTATCTTTTTAATCGTTAATTACGATTTACGGAAACAGTGGGTTTTTTCTAAAACGATCGATTCAACCAGCAGACTTGAAGAATACTTGTAAGAACCATTGCAGGTGAGAGCGTCGGAGAAGTTCTTGAGGGTCAATTTCGTGTTTTCGTTTTTTTGATCTGAACAAGTGGTCTCTCCTCGAAGCTTAAGCGAATCGCACGGGCTAATCGTCGTAATTTCGTGGGTACGTTCCCTTCCTAACGTTCCTGCGGTATTTCGGACGGAAAAGAGTTATTACCGCTCTGAAACGTACAGGACTGTCAAGCAAAGTATACGACAGGTTGAATAAATGGTGCCCGCCGCAGGAGCGCCACGAAATTAACGACTTCCACAATTTCCAGTACGGAATGAGACTAATTACGCGAGTAAGTAGACGTACGACGCAAAATATTAGACTTTCGTTCAAAATCCAGACCTCTACTCATCTTATCTTGAACGATTAATCAAACACATATTACGAGTGATTTTCGGTAAAAGTAAGTGGTCCGCGACACGATAGGAAAACGCAAATTGGCCCAAAGACAAATCTGAACCATCGAGGTGTACTTCGCAACGATTATTTTCCCTCATAGCGCTTATTATATTCCAGGAACCGTTGATTCTTGAACCACGCAAACACGGTTGAATGCACAATAGCGAAGACTGGTATTGTGCGGACAACACACGCGATGTATACAATTCAAGAATATTAGCCCCTGTCATCGTGGAAGATCGATCGTATGGTATTGATAAGTGCTGCAAGAAACATCTTTTGTTCCGCTTCGTGGGAAGCTCGCGAAGTCGTAGAAAATTCCATTCAGCGCCAACAGAGTTTTCCAAACAACGCATTTTCATAGGTAAGGAAATTCGGAGTAATATTGCTATATATGGGGAATACGAGCGGTATTGTTGAAATTGCTGAAACTGCTGTGTATCGAAAGGAATACAGCGAACGTAAAGAAGTTAAGGTAAAAATCTGCTACTTTTACCGATCGTAAGGTAGAGTTAGTATTGCTCGGACATAAATTAGATTCAAACATAATACCGTCGAAGTAATAAAACCGCCATGTAAGCCTTTTAACAGCGGCAATAACAATGATTAACATCTTATCCGTTACTCTAGGTTCAGGGAACTCTATGAAAAATCAGGCTCTATAAAAGTGGCCTGATTGTGGGTTGGTGGACTCACAATCGGGGCAATGTTTGAAATCCGAGTGCAGGTCTACCAAATGTTTACAATATGTAAACAAGAATGTACCCCTGTTACTTCTGTTTAGTTTGGTGGATGAATCGAATTACGTCCATATTAGCTCGAGTTCCGAAGGAGCAGATGAAATGCGCGCGAAACGCCGTTGAGATAGATTCAAATTTTGCACAATCTACACGTCGCGCTGGCTCGCGGCTAAATGCGACCGCCCTTTGGTTTTTGATGCCAATGGTATTCGATTTGAAAGTTAAATCGAGCTTACCGGTGTCACCGGTACCGGGAAGAGGATTTTAATTGAAATTTTGCCGAAGCCACGGGAGAGCACAGGTACGCGCGGCAACGAAAGAGGTAGACAGAGAGGATATAAAGAAGAAAAAAGGGCCAACGGTTGTATAGCGCATGCGCGTGTCCCACGAGAGCCAAGATCGTGTGTTTTAAAAACACGCAAGAGGCGACGAGTGGGATTTCAAGGTTAGGCGGACCGAGACGCTCGAGGTTAAACAGCGAACGAACGAACTTTTCTTTTGTCGTGAAACGCAAATTCGAAAAAGTCACGTAAAAAAGAAGCAAAACATAGATACGCGATCAATTTGCGTGGCTTAATGCTCATTTATCTAAAATATCACCGTCCACCGCGCTCCCATTCGTCAAATTCGATGGACATTATCGCTAAAATACTACTCTATGATCTTGCAGCGTTATGATTCTATGAATATATGTTATATTTATGTATCTAGGGCTCGCACAATGGTACTCCATTTCATAATTTAAATGGGTGGCGCAGATAAGAAGCGACGGTATTCGATCGCCGGTTACCGTTGCAATAAATATCGAGGGTGAAATCAAATACAGCTTATCGAGTTTGTACGATAAGCCGTTCCGGAAATCCAAACAACAACGATAACGAAAAAAATATAGATTCGGATATTAGCCAACGAGAAATAGGCGCGAGTCGGGTCGATCTATCGCAGATAAAGCTCGCTATCGTCCAGTAAAAGGCAACGACCGACAACAGCGACGCGAGTATTCACCTTTTTTATAAACCGGCAAAATTTTGGCGATTCTCGAGTCGCCCGTGTAATCCAGTTCTCGGCGATCGCGTGCGGTTCTTCTTCGGTGTCCTCTTGTCTGGATATTTCGTTTCGTTTGCACTTAATCGCGGTTGTCGCAGTTTACTGCTTGCCCACTGCCCCCCTCTCCGATCCTTTCTTTCTCTTCTGCACGATCCTAACCTCACCCCGCACCGGCACAACTACGACACACTGTGGCACGACCACACTCCACCAGCACGAACGGAGCACCGTAGTAGGCGCACCTCCAAAGAGAGATCAGAAAATCACCGCGGCAACTATATTCCTCGTCTTCTTTTCCCTCCTTCTTCCTTTTCTCGCTTCCAGTTGCGACGATCCAGAAACTTTTCCCGAGTATCGGCCGCTTTCCGGTACTCGGTTTCGCGGCGACTTATCTTTGGCAAAGAATCTACGCGCCACACGCATATGTCACTCGACCAACAGGGAAGGGGGGCATACGTTCCAAAAAGGAACTGCACGCGGCGAAGTCGCTCTTTCCTCTTTCTTTCCCTGTCTTTCTTACACGCTCCGGTTCCTTACCCTCTCCTTTTCGCGCCGCGTTCTACCTGTCAGCAATGTGATAGCCGTTGTTGCAGCGTTGCCGGGTCAGGATGACTTTCCTGCAGCGTGATCGAATTTTCCGTCGACGTACAAACGAGCGTGCACCGAGCGATCCTGGCCGCGAAAGAGCCGGTAACGTGGCCCCCCGTAGAACCCTCCTTTCTCGGATCTCATGCGTGCCCCCTGTGTAGGTTAGGTGTCCCGCGTTCGACTGTTGATAAAAAACAGCGGAACCGGTGGGACGTTGTTCACCAGCGTGCGATCGCCGGTCGTCGCATCGGCATTATTTCGAACGTGGATCGCGGGTTTGGGTATCGACTCACTCGCGGTTTCGCGACATCGCCCTCTCCCCCCGCCGTCGGATCTGTCTCTCTCGCACTGTCGGGTTATAACGGACAGAAGCAGGCGGACGACTTTTTAAAAATGCCACGCACCGACCATCACGAACACGCGCACGGAACGCAGACGGTACGAGAAGATAGAAGAGGAGAGAAAGAAGCGGAGCCGCTATACACGCACGCGTTGCCGCCGCTCGCTCGTACACGCTACGTACCACAGGTATATACACACAAGCCACTCGGAGGGAGGCGAGAGAGAAAGAGAGAGAAGGAGTGAGCGCGCGCGCACACACGACGCGATCTCCTAACCGATGTCGATCTTCCCTGCCGTTTTCCAGCGATCACGCGCGACGCGATCGAAGCATCGGCGACCGCGACTCTGACGACGCCCGCGCACGTCACTCGAACAGGAGAACGAACTCCGACGCGTAGCAAACGGCCGGAAGGAGCTGGACGCAACTTATTTCGTGGAATGTCCGGCGCGAGTTGCGTGGCCAACCGTCCGTCCGTGCGGCTAAGGTAAGTTGAACTGAGCAGCAGCGCGCCTACGGTGAACGAGATTAAAGTCCCGTACCGGCAGAACCGCGATATCGGCCAATCAGCGGGCGGTTTTGCGCGACTCGACCAATCGCCGTGCCCGCTCACCTGGCGAACGGTTAGCCCAGGTGCAGCCGCTAAGGCGCCATTGCCTGGCGTTGGCACGTTACCTGCCCGACTCTTGGAGGGGGCACCGTGGACGAAAGACGGAGTGGGGGCACCGGTACGCGACAGAGAAAGCCTAACTTTCGTCCAGGTAAGGGAACGAAGAGAAAAGACTACGGCGAGAGGCGAATTGCAGTAAGACTTTCGGTGATAAGCCGAACCCCGAACGTTCGTTTCACGAAATTTTCGCGATCGACTTTTACGCCAGAACACGCGGCGTGATCCAGAAAGAATCGCACGGGTTGTTGATCGCACGGATACCGGCTAGAACGCGGATAATCGAGTTCGAAGTCTCTCATCGTTTCTCGATGGGTACGTTTACACTGCTGCAACAACGCGCGCAGCGTGCACCGTTGTTTTGGTATCCAGTATCCACTCCGCTGCAACGAGCGGCGCGGAGAACACTGGAGCGATCGAGACGAAAACAAGCGGCATTCGACTGCAATTATTCGTAATTTGCGGTAACACGATAGATCGATTGCAACAGGAATTATTTCTTCCGATGCATTCACGCGCGCGCGCATCGATGATTCGATTCGTTTAACGAACACAAGATTATCTTCGTTCGATGTACTCGAAAAGGATTTGGTATAATGCATTGTTATACTGTTTTTGGATTACGTATACGAAGCTGAAGTTCTTTCGGAAGAAAGACTTGTTTCGGAGATCCTGTTAACGTTGTATGTTCGAAACTTTCATCGTCTACGCACAGTGTCTCATTAAAATGAAACCCTTTCAAGGGTTTCAAGTTCATTCTGTAGCAGAATGTCTCAGCATTGTAAACGTACCCAATCACGACGACGAGCGCAATAGCGAGTGTATCGTGCCTCCGGAGACACGTTACGCGAGAAAACTCCGCCGGTGATATACATAGGCAACCGGGACGGGGGAGGGAGAGGGACGGCTGTTATCTAAATTACTCTATTTTCTCGAGGGACGCTCGCGATGGATTTTTTTTTCGATCGCTTGGAACGTAGGTATCGAATCAAGGTGGGTGTTCCTGCTGTTTCACACAGACACTGACCCCTTTTTCCCTCCGCGTTCTTCCGTTCCCATCTTCTCCCTCCGGCCTTTCTCTCTCTCTCCCTTGTACTCTGTATTCCTTCTCCCTGTCCGCGTCGAAGAAAGAAATAAGCAGTTCAGCAATCCAGGGCACCGTGGTACCCCTAAACACGAGTCATATTTAATTTCGAGATATCCATCTTTCGATTAGGACAACGAGACGAAGCGTACATGGAAACTGGGTGCCGTCGAGCCGGGGACGAGAGCCAGGGTCATTAGGGAGGCACGGTTGCTCGAAAATCGAATACACCTCTTATATTTATTGCCGTAGTTATTGCACCTCACGCGCGTCGTGTATATTGCACCCCTGTCGTCGTACCCGTGCGTCATAAACGTTTATTTATCAAGCCCTGGGTTAAGTCGGGGACAATCTGCTTTACGACGAAAATAATATTCAACGCGCGCCCAGGGAACGACGATTTTAACGGTAATAGTAATCCTCGAAAATCGGTAACGATATAAAGGAAAATGGATGTGTAGCGTTTCTTACCAATTTTCAGGCGGTAGACGATTGCTTTCTTATTCAAATGGCTGATACGAATCGTTTATTACGAAAGTGGCGTAAGATCATTTATCTACGTTTCGAGATACAAAAGTATTTGCAATTCAATCGACTAGAGAATATTGATAAGCGTTAATTGGCTAGATAATACAATTGTGTATACACTCCCGCTCAAAAGTACCAGGGCACTCGATGTTTTCAATTAACTTTCGTCTCGCAACGTTATTTATCAAAATTAAATCGCTTTTTTACAATACCATTACGAATAGCTTATGTTTGA
Organism: Colletes gigas; assembly: GCF_013123115.1. Classification (NCBI taxonomy): domain Eukaryota; kingdom Metazoa; phylum Arthropoda; class Insecta; order Hymenoptera; family Colletidae; genus Colletes; species Colletes gigas. The sequence continues at coordinate 110,004 of NW_025106735.1, forward strand.
ATCTTTGACTAGATATAACAAATCAATATAATACAATTTCATTTTGTTTCGATATATTGTTCATTTTATAACCCTTACACCAATTGAAATCATATCAATTACTTTTGTACTTGATACCAGGGATTTTATTCAAATTGAAATATGTTGCAGCCCATGTAAAAATGAAAGTGGCTTCCGTTATCAGTTTGCAAATTATTTAAATAATACAGACTTTGTTAGCAATTCTCAACAACGTTTAAAAAAAACCACCGTCGAAAACGACTTTTTATCTCTATATATAAGTATAACTCTGTGAAATATTTTCATTAAACTCGAACAAAATATTTTCATATTCTCTGTTTTTTCTTTTTCGATAGTGCTATTCGTATTTGTGGAAATTCTGAAATTATGGTCGCGGCAGGTCAACAAATATAACGATGTGCAACGACTCTGGTAAATACACCCGGCCGATCGACCATTCCCTTTGGTGGATTCCGAAAACCCAAATGTCCTTTGTACTATAAAAGGTATTAAACGAAGTGGTTCGTTATTGTAGTCGAGGCAATAGGATTATGTATCCCCCAGGAAAATGTGTTCTGTTATTTTCCAGTACCCTTTGTATTGCTTAACAGTTTATATAATTACGCCCACTTCTGAATAAACCAAAGACAGTAACAATCTTTGACCTGTCCGTTTATTTGTGCCTTGTGGGCTTGTACAAAATTGTGTAAATACTTTAAAGAATAATTTCCAAATAATAAAGTTTAATGTAATATCGCCTTGCCTCTGAAACCAGAGGAGCGTGTTTTAGCAGATTCTAGTGTTATAGACTCTATCTATGTCCGTATCATTAATCAAAATTTAAAATTAATGTTACATGCGATAAAGTCTGATAGATGAAGCGATAGAAATAATATTGAGAATACATGAGATTACAAATGCGTTCTGTGTCAAATGATGTATGAAAATCATAGTCCGGATTGTCGTTTAAATAAATGTAGTAGTTGCCCTGGTTGGCGTGCTTATCTTGAATCATTAAACATGCCTATCGTCGTTTAGCGGATTGTCCTAACTACAATTTTGAAGCATCGATTAATTAAACTCGATACAGGATATGGGAAAACAATTGTTCTAACTTTTTAAAACTTCATTCGTAGTTCAAATTTGTACTTTTTATATTGGAAAATGGCATTCCTTTGCGACGGCAGTTTCACAAAAAGTGATAAAAATTGCCAATTTGATGGATCTGTATTTTGTAAACAATCTCGAAAATACAAAGTGATAACTTAAATCACGTCTATTTTTACACGGGCCATAACATATTTCAATTTCAACAGAATCTCTGATATCGAGTACAAAAGTGATCGATTTGATGTGAAGTGACCCGTACTTCAGGGCCGTGCCCGTATATGTATTGAAGCCAGGGTAATAACGAAATATGACGCCCTTCATCCATTCCTTTACAGCAGACATACAGGTCTTTTAAAAAAGATTTCATTCCGGATTTCATGGGGAAAAACCGAAATAAATAAAAGTCGTCTCAATTTTATCTATTCTTCCTCAAGTTTAAGGTAAAAATATACGATCTCAAAGATTCGTTGTTAGCTTCTTTATAATCTTGAAGTTCTATACAACATGTACCATCATGCTATATCAGAGGACTGATCAGTAACAAATATGTTGGGCAAGTCAAAAATAAATCACTCCCTTTCAATCTGTTAAGATAAATCAAGTGATTTGGTATATCTGTATGAACATAGACGGTAGTTTGTTTGTCTTAGATCACGCCGATTATTTAGCTAGTAATCTATTAACCAAACTGCACAACGAGATTTCCACTGTACTTTAAATATTAATTGCAGAAATTCGTTTATTTGATACAATCTACGCACGTCTCTTTCGTAACGAACCTCAAAGGAGACAGGCGACTCAGAAAATCGGCGTCAGGAAGTTCGTAGCAGCGGAGAGAGGAAAGTTAATGCGGCTAGGAAAGATAAACTGCTGGCGGATAGAAACAGTACGGGAGCGATATGTTGCGTCGCGGAAATGGAAGGGCGCGTACTCCCGTGGTCGACGGAGTAGTTTAGCTCATTCACTCGTTCTATTTATTGTGGCCCCGGCGTCGTTTACGTTCACGGCAAGACCAGCCACGCTGACTTAGGACACTGAAGATTGGTGAGAACGAGAGATACTCGATATCCGGATGTCTCGATGGCTTCCCCTTTTCGTTCTCCGTATCAGCCTCGAGCAGCTCTCGTGTATGCAGTTTCGAGACGAAACCGCAAGTATCGCGATACGTTCTTGAGACAGATACACGCTCGCGAATAGAGCGCGTAGTAATCAAATATCCATAGAACGCCCGACGAAGTTCCGTACTTCGATCTTACGCGCTCCGCTTCTGTCTGTCGCGGAACTCCACTGCGATGCGCTCGATTTATATCGCCGTACGAGTGCACGGATCGACAAGCGAAACCCTCAGGATATGAACACGAGCTCGGGTAACAAGTTCATTAACTCGAGAACTGGATATACAACGTAAACTACAAACGGCAAACATGTGGGTAATATGTGCAGTGGAAGTTAACGAGTCTAGAATAGAGCTGAGTAACAACGCAAGAAACATTAGAAATAATATACATCTGAAGTTGCTAAGTAAGTTCCGAATACTATGGACGAGAGTGTACATGGGGTGGAATGTTGCAGTAGCGACATTGCACGATCGTCAAAATCATTACACGCCAAACTAATTTGGACAAGAAGAATCCAGCAGTGCTTCGCTCGGAACGAGTGTCTTTAATTACGGTACACGGAAAGGGATTTCGAAAGCGAACGAACTCAATTCCTTCTGATAACGTTCTTGATGTACACTCTCAGTCCCGACACGTCGATACAAAAGGAGACACGGTGTCTTTGTGGTGCCGCGCGAAAACACAGCGAGGCTGTTCCATTTTGCGAATTATCATTGAGCCCCGT
>NW_025106736.1:0-112262 GCF_013123115.1 Colletes gigas
TTTGTATGGTGGCCGAATATAGACAAAGACATTGAAAACATGGCAGCAGCATGTAAAGCTTGCGTACAAGAACGAAAGAAGCCGGAGAAGGTTCCGTTAACACCTTGGCCCTATCCGGATAAATGCTGGAGTAGAATTCATTCTGACTTCCTGGGTCTGTTCCATGGTCATATGTTTATGGTAGTTATCGATGCATATTCGAAGTGGCCGGAGATTATCAATATGAATAGATGCACCACAACGACAAAGGTAAGTGAAATGTTCAAAAAGTTGTTAGTTCGTTTTGGGGTACCGAGACATTTAGTGACTGACAATGGGCCGCAATACACCAGTGCAGAATGCGCTGAAACCTCCCGTCTCCGGCATCCACCCTTGCCCTCAGGGAAACCGTGCAAAACCCAAGGGGGAGAGGTTGCACTTTCGCGTTGGTTACACTATTATAAACTGCTGTTTATCAACGTCAGCTCACGAGTCTACGAAAATCACAGTTCTACAAGTGCAGACTGTATATACCACACACACTCACAAGCCGGCAAAGTTTATCACTCAAAACGTTTGTGAAATTAATGCGTATATTTTCAAATTATCCCACCGCTGTCACCAATTTTGTCGCGTATTTTAGCGGGGAATTTAAGATAAGAACGCGGGTTGGTGCCCGTGGAGCGCAGAACCGCTCTGCTTGTCGGAGTGTGGGAATTTTAATAAAACTAGACAAGAGAACTCTTTTGTTAGGTAAACTTCGTAGTTTATTTTACTGGTCCGAAGGCCGGTTAGAGACACAATGACATAAGAAAAATCGTAGCGTTTCGAAGTCTCCTCCGAGGTCCTCGCCGAAGTCGTTGGCCAAATCCTCCTAGTCCTCCCATAGATCCTCGTAGTCCAATCAGGGTGAAGGACGCATCAGATCCAAGCGGTAGGCCGTCCTTCCGATGCACACACGCCCCCGCGAATCGGCGTCTAACTTTCCCTCCGTCTTCGGGTGGTGGTGGGAACTCGGTGGAGTCGCGCTTTTCCGTTACACAGCGGGGTGCCTACGTGGGAAGAGAAAATAGGCTCTGCTCCGAGGATCGAGAGAACAACCCTTGAAGGAAATTTATGACTTCCTTAGCGTCGCCAACATTTCTGGAGTCGATCGACGCTCCTAAGACTAACAAAAGGACAAGGCCTTTTCAAGAGGTTACGTGACTTACAAGAAACTCGCGATTCGTTTCGGGGTCTGCTAATTGGTGTCCTCTTCCTGTTTTCGAGCTCTACCCAAGATCTTTCCCACGCGTGCCACCAGCATCGCGCATCCTTAACAATATTCTCTCAATCACGCATAACCATCCGCTTTTGAATTTCGCTCCTAATTTACCTATCGATTATTATATTTCTGGGGCTACGTTCGCGTGGTCACGCAACAAACACACTCAATTATGCCAGATCTGGCCACACTGTGAGAGACGCAGTCAGTGTGGCGGCTAACGTCACAGCCGTAGCAAGCGCCATCTAGTTAAGTCCCTAGTTTTAGTTAGTTTCTAGCAGTGATGCCAGAAAAGCACCGTCGGGTGCACACTCACACACAGTGTGGCCAGATCGGGCATAATTGAGTGCATCGAAATCGACAACAGTGACGACGAACTTCCTTAGCGTCTCACGGAATGGTGGGGATAGCAGGCATACACTACCGCACGAGCCACGTGTACGTGAGCTCGGCGCTTGCGCACAACTTCGGGAAATCGATAAAGAACGCTAGTGTGAGCCTTTCCTTCTTGCTCTTGTAAAAGACAAAACAACTGAAATACGATCTCGCGATAAGTGGCATACGATTCCAAGTCTCGACTGCCCCAGCATTTTTACTTTCCGACCCATATGTAAGGTATAAGGAAATTTATAAAGTATCATAATGAAAAAAAATTTTGAAGTTTTTTTTTAGCGGAAATACACGTTTTAGGACCCCCTGATCATATTGTGACTATTGAAAAAAACATATTTTTTTTTGTTCCTATGCTATTGACATGATTGCGTCTAAACGGCTGAATGAATTTCAATGAAACTTAACATTTAAGTTTTATGTTCTCGTTTTAAGGTCTCATTATATTTTAAGCGTGATCAGCTCCCATATAATGATGATTATACGTTTTTAGTTTTATAATTATTTCGATACATACACATCATTTGTAACAAATTTTTAAAGCGATTTATATAAATCTTAAGAAGGATTAAGATCAAATATATTTTTCTCCTATCTTTCCTAGACAGGAAAAATTAAACGAAATCTTATGCCTTACATACCTACCTAAACCACATAAAAAACGTATTCCACAAATATTTTAGAATAATGTTGTTCAAAGCAGTCTTACTCGTAAAGGGTTAATTAAGGGTTAATTAAAATGAAAAACCACTCTTAGCCAGTACCGTGCACGCTACAGAAATAGATTACTACTGACTTTTCCCACTATGTTTTTTAATAACCGTATCAAATTGTTACACACAATCAAATGTTATATATTTGACCTAACTTTACATAACAAAATAATTGTAACGATAGGTAAAAGAATAACGTGCACGCTACCGTTCAATGGAAACCACGGGAAGGTGGTGGTCACTTCCATCAGGAGGGAAATGTAAAAAATTGTTATTTCTTTGTAACATTATCACATGCCGTATATTAAAATGTTTTTATTAATGTAATGAAATTACAATATAATGAAAAACTAACTCGTGAATGCATTAATTTTTATTAATATACACACGAGCCATAAAAATGGAAAAATGATATAATTGTTTACATTTCCAAAGGATGGGATGTCGGGATAGGACGTTTGCGATTAAGCTGGCACGTTATGTCGTGCATTGTTGCTCTTACGGTACCGTGACGTAAGTGTAACAAGGCGCGACATTCTACGTCATAGCCACACTATCTACAGCAAGCAATTTCACTAACTAAAAATATACGGCAAAATATAAGCAAATAAATGAAGAAAAAAAATGATAGTTAGAGCAAGCAGAATAGTATTTACAGCAAGCGAAATACGTAAAAAAAGTAACAACACGAGACAAATTGAACGACCATTTACATATTAGCGATGTCCAAAAAAAAATATTTTGGACATCACTAACAAGACTGCGGTTGCAGTGTAAGCGCTTTCGCGTGACGTTATGGTACATGCATCACACCTTGTTGCGCCTACGTCGCATGAAAACGTTTATACTGTCATTGCAGCCTAATAGTACGAATTTACTATAGAGCTTTTCTCTGGAGAGAAAAATCTCTCTAGAGAAAAGCTCTGTAGTAAATCGGTACCTTAATTTTCCTCATATGACGTAGCGGGAAAATTCTCAAAGTTATTGTCATATGTTGCGTTTAATCTTAAATTACACTTTTGCTTCTTAGCAAATCTATGATATAAATTTTTGGAATACAATAGAGCTAGATGATCGTCATCTACCTCCATGGGTTGAGAGTTTTCCCTCTGCGCCTTTAACGAAGATTTCACAACGCAAATAGAGTTGACGCTGGCCGAAGAAAGTTTATTCCGTTTCTTTGTTTTTATGTCAGGTAACATGGAAAACAATCTTTCTGCATCGGCATTGGAATTTGGAAGTGATCTAATTGTATTTACTAATTTCATCAATTCAGGAAATTTAATTTTATAGTCCAAATTTCGCGTTAATAAAATTGTTTTCCAGAAACCATCGAATTTCATCTCGATAAGCGTCTGTCTACCTTTCGTTGTAAATTCCAAAGGCAATACTGACCATTCTGTTTGCAGTCCTTCTTCGTCGAAACCGCCGAATTTCTTAGCGATTAAGAGAACATTTCTGAAGGAAATGTCTCTATTTGTATCATTTAATATAAAAGTTGGTTCAAAAACATACAACATGCTAAGAAATTCGTCATCGATTGGCAATCGATGACGAATTTCGTTTGCAGCTGTAATATAAAACATTAAACAATTTTTCCTTACGGTTTCTACGATGTCGGACTTGCCTTCTGCATTCAGTTGATGCAGAAAATTAAGACACTCTGTTCCTAAATTTATACTATTAAATGGAAGTTGATTTTCGACTACAGAAAAATTCATCATTCTTACTAAATCTATGTGTTTCAAAAGCTGCGGTTTCAGAAAATTGCGTAATATATCGCATAAAAGTTCTGCCGCAGTCTTTTGAAGCAAATGAATTCTTGTCTCTTGAGTTTGAAAGAAAATGCTAAATTTATAAAAAAACTCAAGAGCGTAATTTAGAAAATAAAGATATGCTTTGGCCTCTGGATTTTGCATCGAGATTAACAGACGTTCCCCGGACTCTGATTTCTCGCTTATTGTCAATTCTTGCAAAAAAAGCAATACAGAGTCCCAATTCTCTAAAAGTGTAACTACGGATGTATAATGCGATAACCATCGCGTAGAACACAATTTTAAAATTTTTCTGTCGGTTGTTTGAAAACATTGCTGAAATTCGCGGAATATAGCCGAACGTTTGGGACTACTGTATATGAAAGTTGCTACTTTTCGTAACAACTCCTCGCATATGTCTGGAATGGTATTGCACGCTTCGCGCACTACCATTGCAGACAGATGACATGGACAGCGGACAGTCAAAAATTTGTCCCTGCATTTTGTTGCAAGCTTTGTCATAAAGGACGAGTGTCGCCCTGTCATGACAGCAGCGTTGTCACATGACAACGCGACAATATTTTCGAACGGAATTTCTCTTTCTATCATGGCAATTTCAAATGTTTTATATAAATTATCTGCGTCACAATTTCTGGCATCAAGATGTAACAATTCTACCAATTCCGTTCGAACATCCAAAGTCTCGGGTGCAACATAACGAACAAGAAACGTCATCCATTTCTCGTTGGTCGAGTCGGATGTTTCGTCAATATAAATAGAAAATTTAGTGTTTTGTAAAACACTAGAAATACGTTTTGTTTCTAAAGGATACAAAACGTTTGATATAATATTTGAACACTATGTTCGACCGAACGACATATGTTTCAAGACATCAGGATCTTGCCCAATGTCTTTGAAAACTTCAAGAATCGTCTCTGCGGTTCGATACGGAATATTTTTTTCGGCTATTAATTTGGCAAATTTGATTTCCGCGGATTTTATCCTTTCATCCAACGACAGAGGCGATTCTTCGGATTGCGTCGTAAAATTATTATTCAAATTGTCTGCGTTATCGTTACTCTTTTTATAATTCTCAATGTGACACTGAGAATCTGCATGATTATAAATCGTCGATAATCGACATGAAAATTGATTGTTGCAAACCGAACAGAACCACGAATAAGGGTCGCCGTCGACTTTATGCAACCATGGCTTGAAATAATCATTCTCAAGCCATTGAGGCATAAAAGTCCTTTTAGAAGTACTATTTTTTTTATGACACCTAGATTCTCCGTGTCTATACACGTTTGAGGAACCGCAAGAATAAGACTTATTGCATAAAGTACAATAAAAACGACTTCTATCATGGGGTACTGCACGTATCCATGATTTAAATCTATGATCATTTATCCATGAAGATAAAAAACCGCGCTTACACTTATTCTTCGATTTCACAACCGTTTCCATGATATAAAAGCAGAAAAGCGAAAGAACAGAAAATTACAGAATACCTACGCGAAAGCTTTTTTTCAATTTCAATGTCTCAGAATGACCTACGGCACGTACGAAATAAAGTTCTATTGAATGAATAGCAGTATATAGACGACAATTTAATATATTTCATTTTGCAGAAATGAATTTAGAGGGGAATCAAAAAAAAAGGAAAGAAGAATATAGACGTTCTAATATATGGCATGTGATAATGTTACAAAGAAATAACAATTTTTTACATTTCCCTCCTGATGGAAGTGACCACCACCTTCCCGTGGTTTCCATTGAACGGTAGCGTGCACGTTATTCTTTTACCTATCGTTACAATTATTTTGTTATGTAAAGTTAAGTCAAATATATAACATTTGATTGTGTGTAACAATTTGATACGGTTATTAAAAAACATAGTGGGAAAAGTCAGTAGTAATCTATTTCTGTAGCGTGCACGGTACTGGCTAAGAGTGGTTTTTCATTTTAATTAACCCTTAATTAACCCTTTACGAGTAAGACTGCTTTGAACAACATTATTCTAAAATATTTGTGGAATACGTTTTTTATGTGGTTTAGGTAGGTATGCAAGGCATAAGATTTCGTTTAATTTTTCCTGTCTAGGAAAGATAGGAGAAAAGTATATTTGATCTTAATCCTTCTTAAGATTTATATAAATCGCTTTAAAAATTTGTTACAAATGATGTATATGTATCGAAATAATTATAAAACTACAGACGTATAATCATCATTATATGGGAACTGATCACGCTTAAAATATAATGAGACCTTAAAACGAGAACATAAAACTTAAATGTTAAATTTCATTGAAATTCATTCAGCCGTTTAGACGCAATCATGTCAATAGCAAAGGAACAAAAAAAAATATCGTTTTTTTCAATAGTCACAATATGATCAGGGGGTCCCAAAATGTGTATTTCCGCTAAAAAAAAATTTCGAAATTTTTTTTCATTATGATACTTTATAAATTTCCTTATACCTTACATATAGGTCGGAAAGTAAAAATGCTGGGGCAGTCGAGACTTGGAATCGTATGCCGATTATCGCGAGGTCGTATTTCAGCTGTTTCTCTTTTACAAGAGCAAGAAGGAAAGGCTCACACTAGCGTTCTTTATCGAGTTGCCGAAGTTGTGCGAAGTGCCGAGCTCACGTACACGTGGCTCGTGCGGTAGTGTATGCCTGCTATCCCCACCATTCCGTTAGACGCTAAGGAAGTTCGTCGTCACTGTTGTCGATTTCGATGCACTCAATTATGCCAGATCTGGCCACACTGCTCACACATGCCAGATACGCGTACGTAGCTCGTGGAGTTTCGGAAAGACGACAAAGGCAAACTGACGCATGCCCTCTTTCTCGATTCTCCGAAGTTGCCCGAAGTAATTTCGGACCGCTTCGTGGAAGTCGAGAGAGAAAGGCTCACATTTGCCTTCCCGCTCTTAACAACTGAAACCTGACCTCCCGTCAACGGCATACGATTTGGATTCTCAAGCCGAGATTCTCGACTGCCCAGGCATTTTTACTTTCCGACCTATGTAGGCGCACATAAGCAAAGTACCCATAATGAAAAAAAAATTTTGTAAAATTTGTTTTACGGAAATACACGTTTTAAGACCTCCTGATCATATTTTAATTATTGAAAAAAAAGAAATTTGTTTTTATTCCCATGTATGAGCGCACATATGTATATTATTAATACGATTTTTCAAAATCAAAATACTTTAAGATTGAAAATTAATAAATTAAAATGAGATTCCACTCTTTACCAGTATTGTGCACGCTGTGGCATTTTTCAATAAGAAGAGTTCTTACTTTTATAACATAAACAAAACAGTAGAATTAATAATTGCAGAAATTAATTAATAATGATTTTTTTCGATTGTTTTGAGATAACCGTATCAATTTTGTTGTATGTCAGGCAGGATATCAGTGGAAGGGGCCTGTGTGTGTCTGTGTGTGTGTGAGTGAGTGTCGCGAAGAGCGGCGCGATTTCGACGCGCGCAGCCAAGAGTAGAGTTGATGTACGAGCCCCGTGCGAAAAGGATCTGTGAATCGAGCCACTGTGTAATATTATAAGAAAAAACAAATTCATTGGTCTATCCTATAAAACGCATTCTTTTTCTTTTGTTCTATCCTGTATGCTACAATTTGTTATGACGAACTAAATAGAACTAACTAGAAACAAAGGAAAAGTGATACCGTTTGCCAGTTTAATACAAAGTATGGGTTGGATCTTAAATTTTAAAAGGACATAGTCGAATATTTCTAAAGGTACAAAACATAGCGTTTCATTGTAGAACATTAACATGAGTTAGCAGGTAATGTCATAAAACTGTTTTTCCCAGTTATATCCCTTTTTACCCGAAGTATAAGGTAAAAAGTACGAGCTACAAGGTACGACTATCCGAAAATCGATCACATTTTATCAATGTAAATGAAGCGGCCTTTCCATCAGAGTTAAATACAAAATTTTAATTTCAGTGAAAACAGAACTTTCATCAGATGTAGGTGGTGCTTGAAATTGTTATGTTTTCACTGTTTTTACGAAAAGTACCATCCAGATTCATGTACTTCATACATTGAAAATAACATATGTTAAATGTAATTGGTTAAATTCAACTTTAAAAAAAAAATATTCGAAGGTCAGACAAAAATATAATGTCACATTTAGTGTACGATTAAAATATGATTGAAAAAATAAAAAAAAAGGATTTGTTTTGGAAGGGTTCGAACCTGCAGAGCAGAAGAAGCTCGGAACTTGCAGGCAAATACCTTATCATTCACGCCACGCTGGTTGTTGAATTTATTTCTATTTCTGAAGATAAGTATCTGTAATAACTTTAATATTATTTCAAAGTAAAACCTAATCCAAAATCGGGTACCATTCCAACTTTTCCTTGTTAGAACCGAGTTTTCAATTTGTCTTAGCGAAAATCGCAATCACATTTTGCACATTATTCTAAAACACTTGTGGTATTCGTTTTCAATGCGATTTAAGTAAGCATGTAATGTATAAGATTTCATTTAATTTTTTCTTTTCTAGAGAAGATAGAGAAAAAGTTTATAAAATTTTTTTTATATGTAATATGTCGGGAAAAGGCGAGGCCCAAGCCGAGGCGCTGGCAAGGGACCGCGTCTGGCCATCGTCCGTCAACACTCCCACCCCTACCGATGGGGGAGAAGGTTGACGACAAAGGTGAGGGTCTAGGCCCAGGACGGGCTCATTCGTTTTTCCGACGCTGAAAGAACGGGAATAAAGCATGTATACGAATACCCTGCGTATTTCTTAATTCCTAATTCCATTCTACGCGTCTGTCTAACATATATAAAATTTAATTCGTCCTAAGATTTATATGAAACATTTAAAAGACTTTTTATACATTATGCCTATACATATATCGGAACAACTATGAAACAAGAGGTATAATCATTATTATCCATGGACTGATTATAGTCAAAGTCTAACCGGACTTTGAAATGAGAACATAAAACTTAAATGTAAAGTTTCATTTAAATTCATTCAGCTATTTATACTCAATCGTATTAATAATATACATATGTGTGCTCATACATGGGAATAAAAAAAAATTCCTTTTTTTTCAATAATTAAAATATGATCAGGGGGTCTTAAAACGTGTATTTCCGTAAAATAAATTTTACAAAATTTTTTTTTCATTATGGGTACTTTGCTTATGTGCGCCTACATAGGTCGGAAATTAAAAATGCCTGGGCAGTCGAGAATCTCGGCTTGAGAATCCAAATCGTATGCCGTTGACGGGAGGTCAGGTTTCAGTTGTTAAGAGCGAGAAGGCAAATGTGAGCCTTTCTCTCTCGACTTCCACGAAGCGGTCCGAAATTACTTCGGGCAGCTTCGGAGAATCGAGAAAGAGGGCATGCGTCAGTTTGCCTTTGTCGTCTTTCCGAAACTCTACGAGCTCACGTACGCGTATCTGGCATGTGTGAGTGTGCACCCGACGGTGCTTTTCTGGCATCACTGATTTCAATGAAACTTTACATTTAAGTTTTATGTTGTCGTTTCAAGGTCTGATTAGATTTTGAGCGAGATCAGCTCCCGGATAATGATGATTATACGTCTTATAGTTTTATAATTATTTCGATACATATTCATTATTTGTAAAAAATTGTTGGATGACCAACCTGATGCTTAATGCTGATAAGCGTATCGGAATCGCTGCGTTCAAAATAACTGACAAGGAACCTTCGCGAACGGTCCGGCTTCGATTTTGATGAAACTTCGTACACTTATAAAGCAGTCAAAAATAATTGACATGTATTTTTTTTAGCTGCGGTAACTCGAGTTTAAGGGGTGAAACCACCCCTTGAAGTTTTGGCTCGAAACGGCTATCTCGAAAACGGGAAGACATACGATAAAATTATTAATGGGCGAGTTTAATGGTTTCTTATGTACAATAACATGGTGTTAAAAAATTTAACAAAATACAATTTGTTTATAACAAAAAAAATGTATTAACTTAATTTTTCATTTTATTGAAATTTTCATAATGACAAAAAATGACGAGCATTTTATTCCAAATCCGTTGGTATGTAATATTTTAAAATTGCCTCTTACAGTTTTACAGATTTTGATCTTGCGCGCACATCCACTATGGTAGTAGTCGTTCTAACTTTGATTTTAATGAAGCATTGTAGACTTCTAACAAGTAACAAGTAACAATAACAGTAACAAGTTTCTTAACAGCAATGAAAAGATTAATTGTTTTTATTGCCAACCTACGACATCGTGGCAAAGGTGGAGCGATTTATAAATTATAAATACATACAGTGTGTATAGCAATTACCTTATATAGTTTTGACAATAGTGATACTTGTCGAAAAAATGTTTGAAACATAAAGATTTCTTACACCATACGCATTTAATTATTACCACGTCACCGCAAATATGGCATCTTGGTTCATTTTCAACAGAATAGCAGTACTCAACAGGATTCTGGAATGCATTTGATTTTTCATCTATACAGGGTGTTCGGCCACCCCCGAGAAAAATTGTAATGGGAGATTCTGGAGGCCAAAATAGGACGAAAATCAAGGTTACTAATGTAGGATCAGGAAAGTAATAACAGATATGAATATTATTTAAATGAACACTATTTTGCAACTTAACATAAACAAATTAAACTGAACGCAACTACACCAAACTTAAACGCTTTAAACTAAACCGCAATTAATATTGTACGCCTGTATTTTCTAATATACGTTTTCTCGTTTCGACTTTCACCATTCGACTGACTGTCGATCGTTATCAGCTCCTTTCTTAGGTGGCCGCGCTTGGCCCGTTGCGATGATAAACATGCCGTCAACGCACCTTTGCTCCGCGACGAGCTTCGGCCCGGTCATGCCGCGTACACAGGTACTCGCCGATGCACCCTGCTTCTCCTCTTTCTACACTCCCCTTTCTACAATATTGATTCCGGTTATTAATACAATTCTTTATATTTTTCGATACTTAATACATATATGAACTTTTTTGTACTAATACTCCTCTACATGATCGTTAGGTAAATTGAATAAAGACATATCTGATGTCTTTAGACTTCAACGCTGTCTTCATTAATAACAGATGCTACTTGCTTTTCGTTAAATATTTTACTTGATATTTCTGCAAGTCTTATAATTGTCGACAAGTATCGAGCATGTGACAAATAATAAATAATAGTTTCAATATGTAAACAACACCCAATGGTGTGATTACCATTAACACATTCAGAGCAATAGCGTTTCACCTCGAAATAACCAATTGAGTTTGGCATATAATCTATGTAACATCCATATATTTTACTATTACTATGGCGTGATTTTACTCGGAATTTAATGATGATATTATTTTCTTTTGAGGAATACATGTCAATATTGTTGTCTTGGACTATTATTTCTGCTAAATGCGAAACTACTCGTGATAACTGATGCGATTCGATAAATAGAATTTTTTAGTTTCTCTCTGTCATCTCTGGAAAATCGAGAAGATCCGTCGCAGATATCCATGTTAAATGGTACTTTACGTCTGTTACAGTGTGTTGTCGCAACTTTTATTGCTAATGTATTTTCCGTTTGTAGACTTGACATTCTGTTTACTATTTCATCCCGGAGTCCAACGTTTGAATTTAAGCGTTTTCCAAATGAATTGTTAAAAAAGCATGCTATACTATGTACAATACAATCCGACTATTTATGAATAGTTGCTGTAGAAATTATGTATTAATGTTACCCAGATAGAAAATAGAAACTGCTCCGTAATTTTTTTTGTGTATATTTAAGTGAAAATATTATTTAAATATTTTAAATAGATTTTCATTGTCATATAGTTGAAAATTGGAAAAATATATAATTAATAAAATAAAAAAAAGATGTGCTTTAAACGGGGCACGAACCAGTGTCAAGAAGATTGCAGCGTATCCATAGTCATGCATCTTACTCACTGCACCGTTTTTTTTTTTACATATGTTTATTAAAGCCTTATGTGATATATACAAACATATACAACAATTTAACAACGGATCCTTAAACGTATAGAAATAGGAAAAACATGGCTTAAAGAACATTAATTCTTACAGACTAAAGACTCTATTTGAGTACGCGTCGTCTTCGGTGTGGATTACATGTATTGCACTTAATGGCGTTTAATAACCTTAACTAAAATGAGTATAGGGACTTAATCTATTACGCTTAAGTTTAGTATAGAAAAGGCATAGTAAAAAACTATACTAGAGTGACAAGAAGAGGGAGTTGTTGGGTTAATGGGTAGAAGGTAGGTTGGGTGAAAGGGGGATAGATACTGGTTTGATTAGTTTAACCACCTGTATTTGCGTACATTTTTTCGATGCTTATCTGTTAAGTCTATGGATGAGAGTCTATAGGTGAATTTGAGATTTTCGTCGTTTACATTCATGTTTTTATCATATAGCAGTTTCTTATTTCACGGTTTTCTATTAATGTGGTAGATTAGAGGAACGTTATTTTCATTTTGGATGAGGCCCTTTTCGTCCATGTAGATAAACGATTCTGGTGGGGTGTAGCCTGTGTGTCTGGTTTTTGTGAAATATTGTGGGTTGGGATAGAGTGTATGTGATATTAATGAGTTGGATGTGATTCTATTTATTTTTGACCAGTGATCTCTAATTAGTTTTAAAATAAATAAATCTATTCGGACTATTTGTGCCTCCTCGTAGAGTTTGTGGTTGCTGATGTATTTTATGTAGTCAGATTCGGCTGATCTGTGTTTTCCTATGCAAGCTCTTAAGCACTTTCTTTCGAATAGTCTAATTTTGTCCATAATACTGGAGCTGATATTATACCATATTTGACATCCGTATGTTAAAATGGGTCTGACTAGCAGCTTGTAACAGAGGATTTTCACTTGTTTGTTTAGGTCTTTAGAGTAGAATAATCTTTTATGGATAATGAAGGCTTTCTGTGTTTTTTGTAACTGTATGCTTATGTGTTGTGTATAGTTTAATTTGAAGTCTATGTTAATACCAAGATAGCGAACTATCTTTTTGTGAGGCACTTTAATATTTGGGTTGTTTGTTACGTGTAAGGAAAAGTGTTTTGAGTGTACTTTTACATCTGAGCTTGCGTCTGAATTTCTTGATATGTATGATCTGTACAAGATTGTTTCGCATTTCAGTGCGTTAATTTTTAGTTTCCATGTTTGGAAATAGTCCTGGATTTTATTCAAAAGTTGTTGTAGGTCTGTTTTTATTGTCGAGGGTTTGTTACCATTTGTGTAAATTGATAGGTCGTCAGCGAAAGCTATTGCACATTTATTGCTATTATCGTTAAGTCTATACATATGTAAAAGGTCGCTGGTAAAAATGTTGAATAGTGTAAGGGAGTTGACCGTTCCTTGTTGCAAACCGTTTTTTATTGGGAAGGATTTTGAGGATTTGTTATCCACTTCGGATACGACGAAGCGCTTGTCGTGGAGCATGTGCCAAATCATTTTTATTAGGTGCCTAGGGAATTCTTTTTTTATTAATTTATAAAATAATCCGTCTAGCCAGACTGTGTCGAAAGCCTTTTCGGGATCTATAAAACAAACGCCAACGCAGTCGCCCGCATTTCTGACCCAGTAAATGTCTGAAGTAAATTTGGTCGATGCGTGAACGGTGGAGTGTTTATAACGAAATCCGAATTGACATTCTGGGATTACTTTTTTTTCAAAACAGTGATTATTTATGGCGTTAGAGATGATTGTCTCAAAGATTTTGCTAATGTTTGGGGGCAGACTTATGGGTCTGTAGCTTGATGGATCACTGTCTTCTTTACCTTTTTTTTTTATTGTTATTAGTTTCGCTCTTTTCCAGATTTGGGGGAAGTAGAGTGAATTAAGGCAGTTGTTAAATATTATTGTGTAGTAAGTAATATATTGTTGTGGTAGTTGTTTTAACGCTATATTTGGAATTTTGTCGAAACTGGAGGATTTTTTGTTATTTAATTTTCGGAAGGTAGTATTTAATTTATCAAAGGATGTGAAGTAATTGGGTGGTGTCATGAGTTCGTTTGGGTTGTCTGATGTATTTTCCTGTGAAAAGTTACAAATGGTGTTGTTATTTGATCTATCGGTTGCTATTTCTGCTTTTAGTGTGTCTATTTTAAGTTTGATGATATTTGAGAGTTGTTCTTTGCCCATGTTGTCATTTTGCGTGTGCACTGATTGGAAGTGAGCGCCTAGAATGTTTAATTTCTCTATTGGGTTGTTAATAATGTAGTTGTCATTGTTGTCTTTTTTTAGTGTGGAAGTGTCGATATTCGCGTCTCGGATAATGTGTTCGGTGTTACTAGGGATTTTTAATGTGCCTGTGCCGCTAACATTTTTTGGTCTAAAAATAATATTTATTTTTGGGAAGAGATCTTTAGGTTTGTGTATGGATATGCTAGATATTTTTTTTTCCAGTAATTATTCACTGATTCTTGGAAAGTCAGTTTTATTTTGTGTCTGGTGTTTTCTAGGAGCTTGTTTAAGGAGAATTTTTGCTGCATCGGTGATGTAGTTCATTTTAGAGAGGTTATTTATCTGCGTTAGTAGGTAAGCTTTTTTCGGTACGTAATTCTTTGATAAGGGGTGTAATATATTTGTCCGTGGAGTTTATGTTAAAATTGTAAAGGTGAACAGCGTGGTTTATTGCTTTGATTATGTTTTCGTTTAGCGAGTCTATTTCCTGAATTGATAGTGTTGAAGTAAGGCAATCGGTTTGAATCGCCCACCTCAGTGTGTGTGGTGTGTTTGGGAAGGACGAATGAGGAGTGGGGCGCGACGGCAGCGCCCAGTGAGTTAGCCTAAGCAGAGCGAGCACGTGCAAGTAAAAATTAAGGTGCAATACGGTGGCTTCAGTTCCCGACCTCGTGTTAAATTAATAGATAGGTTTCTGTTGGTGGGTATGTCTAGGTTGGAGACGGAGTCCTGTAGAAATTGTCTGTATTTGTTCCAATCTGCTTTGTAGAAATTAATTTTTTCAACCTATGAGTTTTTGTCGAAGAAAAGGAGTGGGAGTTGGTTTACGGTGATTTGCATTTTTAACGCTTTGTGGTCATTATAGTAATCTATGCATTTTATATTATCAGAATTTAAGTTTTGAAATGTTAGTCTATTATCTGAGAGGCATAAATGTAGATAAGAATGGCATCTTGGAAAAGGGGGGGTGTCCGTGCTACGTAAATCTAATTTATAAGTTATTTGGTTTCTTTGATGCCATGAATGGAGGCAAATACCCCTTACGTTGTTTATGTTGTTGCCCTAGGAGATGTGTTTGGCGTTTAGATCACCCGCTAGAACGTAGTAATTGCTTGTGCTGTCTAGATTTAGTTTCTCGAAAAGGCTGTCGGGGTCTTGAATCAATTCTTTATTATGGCCCCTTGCTGCATAAGCGGCAATGAAAAAGAATTTTGTGTTGCCCGGTTTTGTTTCTATTATTGTGGATTCTAGGTTGGAATTTTGTTTTGCGCCTACGTTGATAACTTTAAATTTTATATCGTTTCTTACCAGAATGACAGTTTCTCCCGCCTGATTGAAGTTAGATCTGTCGTTTCTGATTAGATTATAATCTTTAAAATAGAGTTTGTGGCTTGCGTTTAGTTTGGTTTCGCATAACAATGTTATGTCCGGGTTTTGTGATTCTATGAAGTCGTTTAGTGTGGTTCTTGTTTCGTTAGATATAATAGAGGCTACGTTTATTCCAATAACCTTTAAGGTTTTGATTTGGATTTTACCGTTTACTGCGCGGTTGAATTTATCTAAAGGTCTATATCGAACATTTCAAGGATTATGTTGATTTTGTTTGCATTTGATTGGATTTGTTCATATATTTTGTTTATGTGCATGTTTATTGTTTTTTCTAATCTTTCGAACAGGAAATAAGTGTTTAGTGTATCGTCTGTTTGGGGGTTGGTTTGAATAGGGGTCGAGTCGATTACCTGATTTCGACGAGGGGTGTTTTTACCTGATTTCTGAGCTGAAAGAAATCTTCTGATCTACCAGATTTTGTATGCTTTTGAGACGTTTTTCTTTTAGTTTATCTTGCTGGTCCCGTTTTTCGATTATTTTGTTTTTTATTTCTATAAGTTTTGGGCATCCCCTGTACTCACTGCACCATCGCACCTCTTGAAAATGCTGCTAATACTTCTGAATATAAAGCGCATAGCACCATTAATTTGGTGGCTTATTTTTGTTTTTAGAACCATAGAATATAGTTATCCATTAAAGGGAACACAAAAATTCAGAGTATAAGTTGCTTTTTTACGCGAAAAACGCCGAAAAAATCGGTATTTGATTTTTGTTACTACGGCGCACCCTGCCAAAAAATCTGAAAAATTCAGGGACATAACCAATGACAATACGCATTTACAGTAATTATATAAATTCAGTGTCTCGAAAGCTTCAATACGAAACCGGTATTTTTCTGCGTTTTTAATTTTTCACACCTAGGGTTTGGAATCGAAAAACCGGAAAAAATTCTCAAACACGTATCTCAATAATCACAATGCACCAGATTTTGTTCATAATTTTCGTACTCGATTAAACAGGACAAATAGGCACAAATTCGCTAATGCGGATTTTCCCTATAACTACTCTTTCGAACAAAATAGAGGGTTGAAACTTGACACAGAATGTTTTTTTCTGATGCTCTATCAACGGATCCATCGTATGTCAAATTTGGTTCAAGGGCATATTTGACCCTCTTATTCGGCTACACCCTTTGGTTCAAGGGCATATTTGACCCTCTTATTCGGCTACACCCTTTGGTTCAAGGGCACATTTGATCCCCTTATTTGGCTATACCCTTTGTTTCAAGGGCACATTTGGCCCCCTTATTCGGCTATATCCTTTCTTCGCTTATTTCGTCAACCGTTTAGTATCGACGTCAATGCTGAATGCATGAGGCTGTAACTTCTTTGATTGTGTAAAATATAATCTGTAGCATTTATTGAAGAATAGTCGGGATAAATATGCCGGTTATTCGGATATTCCGGATAATCGGATCTCCACTGTATTGAATTTGTCAAAAATTTTTTTACACGAAGAATATTGAAAAACTTTTTTGATTTTGAGTTCCCTAAGTGTAAATAGGAAACATTAATGATCGTTGCGTTATATCATTCGAATGAAAATAAAGCTGACACTTTTATAGTAATGTGATATTAATGTTTACGAAATTGCATACGATTTTATAAATTATTAAATAGAACCATTAACGGAGTTTTATACAAATTAATTTGGTTAACATAATTACAAAATTATTAAACAATTATCACAGATTAATATCAAAAACATGTTATTTGTAGCATGTGTTACGCTTAATTGGTTCAGACAATCCAGAAGTTCAAATCGCTTCATCTACGATTCGAAATATTAGGAAACTTACACTAACAGCAGAAAAATTACACTTTAAAGAAACGTATGTATCACAGTTATTGTACATGTGATGTTATTTATTTACGTGCATATAGTATCTATTTATCATATGCAATTCTCTTAATTAATTTGCCCTCTTTCCCATATTTACAGAAATACACTGGAGGAAACGGATTTTCTTTTCTAACGTAGTGAGCTTTAGAGTACTGTAACTAGAAATAAATACTAAATGAGTATAAAGCGTATAATAGGAATTCTTTATTCAGACAATATATCGAGAATTTTGCTTGGATTTGAAAATTCTTGTATATTTAAGTTAATTAATATAATTATACATTGTTATAATTACATCGCATAACGTTTAATAAAATAAATCATTAATGAACGAGATCTCACCTTACTATTTGATTTCAACATCATTACAAAAACAGTTGTAGATAATTACATATTCAATTTACACGTAACAAAAACTTGATTTTTCTAAATACTAACAATGATGTCAAATTTTCATACTATTTATGTATAAAACATGCATTATACATAAATATGACTGATCAATCAGTTCCTGTATACAGGGTGTCCACGCTAAAGTGTAACAGTCGCAATATTTCAATAACTATTGATGATACGAAAAAATTGTTTATATGTAAATTGCAGGATAAAATAGGATCTCTATTTTGGCGTAAACGAAAATTTTGTTTATGTTATTAATTTAAAAATATGATGGTTGTGGCGACCGTAGGCCGCCGACACTTCAGCGAGCGGAAACATACCGGGGCACGTAGCCTTGCGCGCGGCGACCGGCGACGCAACATTGTATGTTCGAGCCCGCGTCGTCGAGTCGCCGAATTCATTCGTCGAGGCCAGTTGGTCACGAGACGCAACGCGAGCCAGCCAGAGTAAAAACTATCAGCGCAAATACGGTGTAGTGATTTTCTCCCGATCTAACCCGCGAACGATCCCACATAATGGGTGACCCCGACGTGATCGGCTGGGCAAAGGCGAGTCGAAGTAACCGCTAAGGTGTTAACGGGTTAAGACGCGACGTTCGGAACTCAAGATCTCGTGTGAAACGATCCCACGGCGATGACGGATTCCGCGAGTAACACCGAGGCAGCAGTGGCGCGAATAGCGGTCCACATCCCTCCGTTTTGGGAGAAGAATCCGACGACCTGGTTCCGGCAGCTGGAATCCCAGTTCGTGCTGGCAGGGATCACGCAGGATTCCACCAAGTACCACTACGTCAGCGCGAATCTGGACAATAGATATGCCGACGTGGTGATAGACATTATCAACAATCCCCCGGCGACCGGCGCGTACGAAACGATAAAGACGGAGTTAATCCGAAGGCTGTCCGATTCCAAGGAGCAGAACATCCGGCGCCTCTTGGAACACGAGGAGATCGGGGATCGAAAGCCGTCAATTTTCCTCCGACGATTTCAAGGCCTCGCGGGTGACACAGTGTCGGACGATTTCCTCAAAACTTTGTGGGTAGGACGTCTTCCGGCGAGCATCCAGGCCCTCATGGTTTCGCGCCAGAAGGAATCCCTCTCCGAGTTGGCCGCGCTCGCCGACGCCGTCGTGGAGGTGTCCGTGCGCCCGCAAATCGCTGCCGTACCTTCCGGGCAAGCCGACCTGGTGGCCGAAATCGTCGATCTCCGCCGCGAAGTCGCCGCCCTCCGGGTCGGGAAACGTGACTTCCGTCGGCCGCGAAACAAGTCGCAAAACGGACGCCCCAGATATTCGCGATCGCGTAGTCGCGGTGGGGAACACGATTCCACCGACGGCAAGTGTTGGTATCACTGGAAACACGGGGACGCCGCGAAAAAGTGTCGCGAGCCGTGTAATTTCGTGTTGGGAAACACCCGGGCCGAACGCTAATGGCGGCTAGCGACCCCGGGCCAACGACGAGCCGCTTATTCATAACAGATCGCGGAACGAAGACCAGTTACATGGTCGATACCGGGTCCGATCTGTGTGTTTTTCCGCATACGCGAGTGAGTGGCCCGCGTGAAAAGACGTCTTACGTGCTTCACGCAGCGAACGGAACCGCGATATCGACGTACGGGTGCGTCGCCCTCCACCTAAACCTCGGCCTCCGTAGAAGTTTTTCGTGGAGATTCGTTGTCGCGGACGTTACAACGCCTATAATAGGAGCCGATTTTCTCAGTTTTTACGGCCTCCTCATCGACCTACGTGGGAAACGGCTAATAGATAGCCTCACGTCATTAACGGCAGCGGGACGCGTCGCAGAGGCCGACAGCAAGAGCGTCAAGGCGATTTCCGGTGAGTCTAGGTATCACGCGGTCCTCGCAGAATTCCCGGACATTACGCGGCCGTCGGGAGGACACCGCGTGACGAAACATTCGACGTGCCACCACATCCGAACGACGCCAGGCCCGCCGGTGTCCTGCAAGCCGAGACGTCTCGCCCCCGACAAACTGAGGCTCGCAAAGGCCGAATTCGAGGCCATGGTGAGGGATGGAACAGCTCGACCGTCGGAAAGCTGCTGGTCATCAGCCCTGCACCTGGTCCCCAAGAAAGGCGACGCGTGGCGGCCGTGCGGTGACTACCGCGCTTTAAATTCAAGGACTATACCCGACAAATACCCCGTACCGCATATCGAGGATTTCGCGCAGTGTTTGGCCGGAAAGACGATTTTTTCGACGGTAGATTTAGTGCGTGCATATAATCAGATTCCGGTACACCCAGACGATGTCCCGAAGACGGCGATCACGACGCCCTTCGGCCTGTACGAGTTTCCGTGCATGTCGTTCGGTCTGCGAAACGCGGCGCAAACTTTTCAACGGTTCATGGACGAAACGTTGCGCGGCCTCGAGTGGTGCTACGCGTATATTGACGATATCCTCGTGGCATCGACTTCGCCCGAGGAACACGAGCACCACTTGCGGGAGCTCTTCCGCCGTCTAAACGAGTACGGGGTGTTAGTAAATACGGCAAAGTGTGTTTTCGGGGCACCGGAAGTGGCATTTCTGGGGTACGCAGTGTCCGCGCGTGGCACTCGGCCGCTGCCAGAAAAAGTCGAAGCAATTCGAACTTTCCCTCGACCGACGACTGTGAAGGAGCTGCGACGGTTCCTCGGGGTGGTAAATTTTTACCGAAGATTTGTGCCAGCCGCGGCCCGAATCCAGGCTCCTTTGAACGAAGCTCTGCAAGGGAACGTCAAGGGTCGGGTCCCCGTCGAATGGACAACGGACAGGTTGCAGGCGTACGACCAGTGCAAGGAAAGCCTCGCACGTGCAGCCCTCCTGGTACATCCCGACGTCATGCTTCCGCTGGCCATTTTCAGCGACGCATCGGACTACACGGTAGGCGCCGTGTTGCAACAACGGGCACGCGACGGATGGCAACCTTTGGCGTTCTTCACTAAAAAATTGACACCGACCGAGCGTAAATATAGCCCATTTGACCGTGAACTCTTAGCGGTCTATAAAGCCGTTAAATACTTTCGCCATATGGTCGAAGGGCGCGAATTTTCAATTTTTGCGGACCACAAACCGCTGATCTTTGCGTTCGCGCAAAAGCCCGAGAAACATACCCCGCGACAATTCCGATGGCTCGACCTCGTCGGGCAGTTTTCCACCGATATTCGGCACGTGTCCGGCAAAGATAACGTGGTCGCGGACGCCCTATCGCGGGTCGCGGAAATATCGAGCGCCGTCGATTACGTAAAGCTCGCCGAATCGCAACAGCAGGACGAGGAATTGCGCGCGTTCCTACAGGCGAATTCGTCCCTCATTCTTAGGAAGGTCGCTCTTCCAGGGACGAGCACCGAGTTGTATTGCGATACCGCTACGCGTACTTTGCGACCGTTTGTCACGAGGCAATTCCGCAAGCCGGTATTCGCTTCCCTCCACGATCTTGCTCACCCCGGTGTTAGAACGACGGCGAAATTGCTATCCGAATGTTTCGTGTGGCCAGGTATCCAGAAGGATTGTAGATCTTGGGCACGGGCATGCGTACATTGCCAACGCACGAAAGTCAGTAGACACGTGTCTACCCCGACGGGAAACTTCGCCGCACCCTCGGAGCGTTTCGACCACGTCCACGTGGACATTATCGGCCCGTTGCCGATGTCGAAAGGATTCCGCTACTGTGTAATGTGTGTAGATTGGTACACCCGGTGGGCAGAGGTATTTCCGGTGAACGATATTACCGCAGAAACCCGTAGCATACGCGCTATTATTAGGTTGGATCGCTAGATTCGGGGTGCCTCGACAGGTTACGACGGACCAAGGACGACAATTTGAGTCCGCGCTTTTCGAACAGTTATCGTCGCTGCTAGGCATCCGGCATCTACGCACGACCGCGTACCATCCGCAAGCGAACGGCATGGTGGAGCGGTTCCACCGGCAATTAAACGTGGCGATCGTTTGCCACGCCAATACCGATTGGGCCGACGCGTTACCCATCGTCCTCCTAGACATACGAGCGGCCTGGAAGGAGGACATTAAAGCGACCTCCACCGAAATGTTGTACGGTGAGACCATTCGTCTGCCGGGCGAGTTCTTTTCAAACGCTCTGACGGCAAGCAGCGGCGCCGAAGAATTTGTCTCACGGCTTCGCGATTATTTTCGGCAGATTAAACCGTCTCAAGTGTCGCGTCACGGCGTACGGCGAATTTTTGTGTTTAACCGTTTGAGTGCCACGTGTCTTTGCTGTTTTCCCGTCCAAAAGTGCCAAGCGGCGCGATAGCGCTTGTCTTATTCCCTCTCCAAGAATGCCAAGGAGCGCTATTGCGCTGTTTTCAGATTTATACAGTAGCTGTAATTGTTTCAATTCATTGTTGTTCTGCCATCTTTCTGAGCGTAAGTACAGATTTATCAGCGTCTGGGTTGCGTCATATAATATAAGAATATAATTTAAATATTTTATTGCATATATAAAAGGTATGTACAGTAAAATTTTCACTATTTTTTTGTATTCTACAGTATAATTTTTTTATATTTTTATTTGATGCCCTTCAGCAATTAAATGCCTTCTAAACGTAAGACGAGCAATATAATAGAGGATTCGAAATACGATAGCGATGATAGTGAAGTTATTATTTTTAAAAGAAGAAGGATTAATGTTATCGACGATTCTGTTTCTGACAATAATATTCCTAATACTGGAGACATTTCAAAATATATCATGGTTACGGAAAATGAATACATTGACCAAGGCAATTCATTTCAATTCATTGAAATGTCGGGACCGCGATGCCGTTTATCTAATAGAGCCAAACCGATTGAATATTTTAATCTTTTTTTCACAAATTCTCTTTGGGCAATGATGGTTGAGGAAACAAACAAATATGCAGAAGAAATGTTATCAAAATCCACAAGAACTGATAACTCTAGAATGGTAAATTGGTATCCTGTCACTATCCTGGAACTGAAGGCATTTGTAGCCGTACTATTGGAAATGGGGATAACAAATAGACCAACAATATATTCATATTGGACTGAAAGTTCTAGAGCAATTCCTTGGTTTAAGAAGATGTTCTCAAGGAACAGATTTCAAAATATTTTAAGATGTTTTCATATCGTTGATAATAAAAAATGTTTTCCACCGGTGCACGAAAAATATGATCCATGTGCTAAATTCAATCCGATTGTTGAGCACGCCAATCGGATCTTTCAAACATATTACACTCCACACAAAATGTTATCTATCGATGAGTCTTTAGTGGGAACACGTATATTAAGCTGGCGTAGCCATTTGAAAAGGCCAAAGCAAAATTAATACGATATTTTTTTGCTATTTATTTGCTAATTATTTGCCAAAGAATTAATTTTTTTGCTCCAGCCGTTTTTGAGAAACAATGGCTACGCTACCGTAATATTAAGCTGGCGTAGCCACTTATTGTATCTCTGTACGTAAGACAGATATCAATACCATTCTTGCGGCATATTTTGTTGCTAATTTATTGCTCTTAATCCACTGAATATTAATTTTTTTGCCCCAGCCGTTTTCGAAAAACTGTGGCTGCTGTAGCTCAATATTAACCTAACGTAGCCACATGTTGTATCACAGTAGGTAACAAAGCTATCGATACCATTCTTGCGGCATATTTTTTTGCTAATTATTTGCTATCAATCCCCCGAATATTAATTTTTTTGCCGCAGTCTTTTTCGAGAAACGACGACCGCGCTGGAGCAGCGTTAATCTAGCATGGCCACGTGTCGCGCCTTTGTACCAAACACAGCTATCGATACCATTCTTGCGGCATATTTTTTTGCTAATTATTTGCTATCAATCCCCCGGAATATTAATTTTTTTGTGTGTTATGTGTTATGCTGGTCCAGCGCGGTCGTCGTTTCTCGAAAAAGACTGCAGCAAAAAAATTAATATTCGGGGGATTGATAGCAAATAATTAGCAAAAAAATATGCCGCAAGAATGGTATCGATAGCTGTGTTAGGTACAAAGGCGCGACACGTGGCTATGCTAGATTAATGCTGGTCCAGCGCGGTTGTCGTTTCTCGAAAAAGACTGCAGCAAAAAAATTAATATTCGGGGGATTGATAGCAAATAATTAGCAAAAGAATATGCCGTAAGAATGGTATCGATAGCTTTCTTAGGCTCAAAGGCGCGACACGTGGCTATGCTAGATTAACGCTGGTCCAGCGCGGTCGTCGTTTCTCGAAAAAAACTGCAGCAAAAAAATTAATATTCCGGGGATTGATAGCAAATAATTAGCAAAAAAATATGCCGCAAGAATGGTATCGATAGCTTTGTTACCTACTGTGATACAACATGTGGCTACGTTAGGTTAATATTGAGCTACAGCAGCCACAGTTTTTCGAAAACGGCTGGGGCAAAAAAATTAATATTCAGTGGATTAAGAGCAATAAATTAGCAACAAAATATGCCGCAAGAATGGTATTGATATCTGTCTTACGTACAGAGATACAATAAGTGGCTACGCCAGCTTAATATTACGGCAGCGTAGCCATTGTTTCTCAAAAACGGCTGGAGCAAAAAAATTAATTCTTTGGCAAATAATTAGCAAATAAATCGCAAAAAAATATCGTATTAATTTTGCTTTGGCCTTTTCAAATGGCTACGCCAGCTTAATATACGTAGTGGGAACACTGTGTCACTCCAGTATTACACAATATTTACCCAACAAGAAGCATCATAAATGGGGTATTAAGTTTTGGATGTTATGTGATGCAATATCAAAATATTGTGTAGCATTTTATTGTTATAAAGGTGCACAATCAAAGAATTCGCAAAATGGGCTTGGTTATGACGTTGTAACAAAATTATTGCAAGATGCTGATTGTTTAGATAAAGGATATCACGTATATGTTGATAATTATTTTACAAGCACTGCGTTAGCCAAATTTTTACATTCAAAAAATACTTATATAACGGGAACAATCAGGAGAAATAGGAAAGATATCCCCAAGGAAGCTAAGGAATTAAAAGTTGGAGAAACGAAATATTTTCGCAATGCCGAGGTACTTCTATGTGCACATCGTGAAAAAAAGAGTTCAAAGAACCCCGTTTTGTTAATTTCTACAGAGGCATTGGCAGCGAATGTAACATTAATTCAAAATCGCTATGGAAGAGAAAGACAAAAAACAAAACCACAGATTATCAATTCATATAATAATTATATGGGTGGTGTAGACGAATCGGACAAAATGTTATATACCTATCTGGACGAACGTCGTACAGTGAAGTATTGGAAAAAAGTGACCTTCAATATATTTACAAGAATGGTATTAAATTCGTATTTGTTGTACAAGGAAACTGTGGGAAGAGAAGCAATGTCACGACTTCAATATATATCGAATATTATTTCGGAAATAGAACATGAATGGTTAGGAACAAGGGAAAATGAATTAAACATAAGGAGGAAAAAGGTATACGGACTAGAAAAACTACCAGGACGCAACTTGAGGCGTTGCGTAGTTTGCAGTACAAAAAACAGTACTATAAAAAGGTCTAGACTAATTTGTGTAGAATGTAAAAAAGGTTTGCATGCATTATGCTTTGACAAGCATATTTGTGCATTTTAATTATATATTATATATTATATATTATAACGGAAATTAAAATTCGTTCTTTTACTAGTATCATTCATTACTTTTACCTAAAATGGAGTGGTAACCGTAAAGTCGCGCATCGACAAAAACCGAGCGTGTTGCGGTTATCGGTTTCGCAGCCTAGAGCGCTGGCACTGTTCGAGAGACAGAGGAGAAGCGCAAAATCGCTCCGTGGAACTCAAACGGTTAAGGACTTGTTGACAGCGACCCATGTGTTCGTGCGCCACGGCGGCTACAAGCGAGCATTGCAGCCCACGTACGACGGGCCATTCTGTGTAGTTGCGCGGCACCCGAAACACTTCAACATTCGTGTGAAAGATCGAGTGGTTCCGGTGTCGTTAGATCATTTGAAACCGGCGTACCTGCTCCGCGACGGTGAGCAGGACAACACCGACCCACAACCGCGAAGCACACCTACCGCACCAATCGAACCAGACCGCGTTATCAGGTCAGGTAGACAAAAATATATGTATCAACTGTTTCTGCTCATCCATTCCTAATAAAAAATGTACATGTACCAGCATATACATACATATAAATATATAATTAGGAATAAGTGAAGAGAAATAGCTAAACTTTTTAAAGGCATTTTACAAAACATCTGTATTATTAAGATCGAGTATTGTATTAATTAATCCTTCTTGGTTAACAGGACGTTTGATGCAGCTTTAATTACTGAAATGAAAAAACTTTGAATAAAAACTTACTTATATTATAATGAAATATAGTTATACTATTTAATAAATATACCATTATTTTGTGCATTTGATATAAATGCATCCACTTTATCGTGGTATCGTAGAAAGTTTGGTCTGATAGCACAATGGTATAAAACCATGGCACCATTATTTTCCACAGGGGCCATTAGCCATATATAAAAGAGGCACTATAACAAACAATAAAATTTTAACTACACACAGAATGATTTAAATTTGTGATAAATATATATATATATAAATAAATCTGAAACAATAGATATTTTTCTAACTCTGTAAATTCCCAGAATTTTCAACATCTGCCATAACTTGAAAAGTTACATATCGATAAAAATGTTTATATGTGCAGTCATTTTTCCAATTCAGAGAATAGGCTACTTTACATTAGACTTTGTTTGCGATTAAATTTAAATGTCTAAAAATCTGTTTATATAAACTAAAACATTATCAAAACAACAACAGATTTATATTTAATTTTTAGTTTGTTTCCAGATAGAGCACTATTTTGCTTACAACAGAGTAAATGGCTACAACGATTTATTTGTTTCTTCTCTCGGATGAGAGATGTATAATGTCATTCACAAGTATTACAGTAAACTTAAAATAAATTTCAAAATCAAAAGGCAATTAACATTTTATATTCTATACGAAAAATAAAAATAAATAAATCGAATGAAAATTAAAAAAATGGTTTCAATATTTGCTTCCTGTAAATATCACTATACATATATAATCACTAAAGTGAAGTATATTAAATTTTTATGAATTTTTAGTAACAGCCTTTACAACAAAGCCACAGGCGAAAGCTGTTATTAAATGTAACTGTACCTTGCAAAGCCAGTAAACTGGAAACCAGCATAAAATAAAATCTGAGAAATATTCAACAATGGTAAATACAGCAAAAACAACCCAATACGTTAACCATTTTGTGTCATCTTCTTTTTTTGGACTTTCTAAAGCTTTCATTGAAGAATAAGCAGGATATATAAATCCAAAGATATTACATACTAGTTGTTGTCCAATGCCAAATACCAGATAAAGTGCCAAAACAACAACAGAGCCTGAAAGATACAATAATACCATAATATTATTGGACATTAATATGCATAAATGGAATACGAATTTAATATAAAAATATAGTAAACCTGGATATATTTAGTATGTAGATATAAAGTTACTCGCAATCAAAATTGTATATAACACATTGTAATAAACGATGGTTTAATAGTTACAGAAAAAAAATGTTGATAAATAACAAATTACTGCTCTTTAGAAAAGAAATATTATTTTTTACTATAAAAAAGAAACAATAGCTTAAACTAAGATCAAATCAACCTTACACTTAAAATTGTACTGCAAATCAATTCTGCATTCATTTGAAAAAACGCTGCACACCTTTTTCATTTTTCGTTTGTTTTTTTATTATTATGTACATCTATTAAATATTATAACAGAATTTGTCGAAAAGTATTAAATCAATAGCGCTAACGATATTAACAAATAAAATTTAATTTCTCAAAGATCTCTTTAAGTTATGTTTTGACGAGCATGAATTTAAATAAGTTGTAAGGATTGTCGAGGATGGTCAGAGAGGCGTGTGGACGGATTCAAATACGCGAACACTAAACGTAACGATATAATTATATTATTTAATATTTACTAACGATTTAACATAAAGAACATAAAAGAAAGACATAAAACGTAAACGTAAAAGATCATAAACGTAAACTGTGACTGCTCTCGACTAACGTTCGATACAGAGTGACGTTCCTGCAGTCAAAGTCGACCCTTCCTTATTCCTATCTTATAATAATGATCTAAACAAAAGCGCGTTCGAGACGCAGTCCCTAAAACGTATTTTAGCTTAAACCTAAACACCTCACTCGATACCTACTCTAGCTTAGACTAAACACTCCTATCGACGCCAACGACAACGGTTCTCCGAACCACACACATACACTCCTTACAAAGTACATAATAAATACTTTGTTGCAAGTAAAACCCGTTAAAATACCATTAGTTGAATCTATTGGGACACTTTTCCACGTGAAATGGCAGCAGCATGATCGCGCTGTTTGGCACTTAGGCCGGCGGCGCACGAACGTTTAAGCGACGTGCGTTGCGGCAGACGTTACAACGTCCATTGTAGAAATACATTGTCGTATATTAGAGACCACATATTGCGAACGTGCGTCGCTTTCAACGTCCGTAGCAACGTGCGTTGATTTTTCATCGACGTATTTATGCTAGAACGCACGTTGGGATAAGTCGACGCATGGTTCTCTATTGTATACCGAGATATGCAGCAGGTCACACGAGCGTTGAACATCGAGAACCTTATTAGGTGGCTATCGTGATAGACAGTTCTACATTCAGCCTTATTTCTTCATATTTTATACCTTACGCAATTACAGAATTGTTAATCAATGAAGTCCAAAAAAGACAGTTATTGCCGACCATCTTTAACGAGGACTACAAAGACAAAAATAAAAAATTTGCAGCGCGGAATGAAATATGTGTGTTTTCATTACAAAATGTTCTGCCGTCTCTTGGCCAACTGATGCACAAAATAACAACGCTTGTGTGACTGGGGTTGTAACGATCGTTGTCCGTCGCAACGCACGTCGTTTTAACGCTCGCGTGCCCCCGGCCTAAACCGCCTTCTCATCGAATATACTACGCTGCTAGACCATCCGGATGATTAGGGGGTATCGTACCATCTCCCACGAAGCGGCGACCACCTTGGCCTGTTTCCGCCCCTGAAGCCCCTTGTTTGGAGAAATCAGCTAGTTTACCGGCGCTTCAGGGAGCTTCAGGAGGTTAGGAGACCATCAAAGAAGAAGACTTTCTCGCTAGTCACCATCGTAATTAAGATGGTGGCTAGCGAGGAAGCATGGAGTACGGTGACCTCCTTCTTCGAAGATTTATTAGCGCAGGAGTCCGCCGAGCGGTGACGTGAGAGGAACGCGCATCCCGCTTGTAGGAGGACCAGGGCGCGACGGACTTCGCCTCTTGGCTCCTTCCAACAGTTCTGAGGTCCCATGTGTTTCCCACCTTCCTTATTCCTTCCCTTTCACTCTTCCCGATTTCGATGGACCACCAAAATTTGGGGCGGCTCGTCAGCTGTCCTCTCCGGTCACCACACCGATGGCCGGAGGAGTGACGGGCCAACCTTGGGGGCTGCAGATGCTCAGTGCAAGGGGTTCGAGCACCGAAGACAGCCTCGGGGTCGCAGGCGTCGAGTAACTTGGCGTTCAAGGCGAAGAAATCAGAGGAGAAGGGTCACGCTCGTCCTTCCACGGGATGAGCCCCGTCAAGCATGTCGCGGCGGGGGACTCTGGGATGTCTTACTAGAGTTCGTGCTCCTCCGCCGCAGCGCCGGAGCGTCTACGGTGACCGCAGGGTTTTAGCCGGTAAGAATTCGGTACTATCCCGAGGCTCTCCCCTACACAAGGATCTTGGAGTGTCCATGAGGATTTTCCCGAGTAAAAAAAAAAAGAAAGAAAAACAGAAAGAAAGGTAAAGGGAGACAGAGAGAAAGAATTCAAAAGAGAGACTCGAACCTACAGTAAAAAAAGAGTATTGCCGAATAAGGGGGTCAAATGTGCCCCCAAACCAAACCAAATTGAAGATCCGATGGATCATTCGATAGCTTATCGAAAGAAAGCCCCATATGCCAATTTGTAACTTGAAATCTTGACGGTGGGGGTGTAATGGGGTGACAAAGAAAATAATGTTTTTGCACAATTTCTCTTGCCCTATTGAGTAAAAAAATGTAAAAAAAATTCAGAGACTAAAACTTTTCAGGTAAAAAAAAATAAAAAAAACCGCAAAAAATGCCGAAAAATGACGATTACGCATTTTGTGTTTCTATTTTCTTTGTTGCGTCCTATTGTCAATTACGATTGTTGTTTAATATCTCCTGCATCGAAATTAATGTGAAATATTAGTTTACCAGTCTCTTGCCTTTGACAATTGTAGATGGATTCGGGTAGTAAATTGTATATTGGCTTAATATTATTTCTCCTTCCTTTTAGATCAAATAGTTCTCTCCCTCTCTTTCTCTTTTCTTCAAAAATATGAATGGCTGCTACGGCTTCAATGTACAGAGTGTATTTGAAAAATTATCAACAGTTCTATTCGTAAGTAACTCAGAACAATCGTGGTACACGTACACATAGATAGTACGACCATAATTGCATAATGGTTGGTGCTTGAAAGGATTATTTGTGGACACTTGCGGACACTGTGGATTTTTGTGCGCAACATTGTGTATTGGAAGTGGCATTCACCCTTTCTCTGTGAAAATCTCGTCGGGCGAGTTTTGATATGCCCTTCTGGATTTTCAAAAGACAGGTTGAATCTTATTTAACGTAAGGTGTTCGCGTTCATAAGTGGACAAAAAACTAATGCTGTCGATAATGTCGGTAAGTAGAATTTTGATGCTGCGTGAGAACCACTAGCACTGGCCTGCCGCAACCGTCCGCACGAACGCAGCTGTTTAGCGGATTGTCATTCTACAGGCGGAACTTTAAATGTTAATAACTTTGCAACGAAGCCTCCATCAACAAATTAGTATTCTTGATTTTCGTCTTATTTTGGCCTCTACTATCGCTCATTAAAATTTTTGCTAGAGGTAGCCGAACACCCTGTATGTTTTGTAATAAGGAGTCCAAATTATGCTGTCATATTCTAGAATAGGTCTTGCCAAACCACAATCTAGGATTCTGAGTGTATTAGTTTTACTAAAGTATCTGGTTACTCTATGAATAAGACCCAGAGAGCAAAGACCATGCGAAATAATTTTTTCATAATGAACTTTGAAAGATAAGTTAGAAGAGAAAGTTATACCAAAATCTTTAACATGATTAAACGAGGTTAGTACGATACCATTTAGAGTATAATTATAAACTATATTATTCTTCTTATTATTAAACTTAACAATATGGCACTTATCTAGATTGAGGGACAATTTATTTAATGAACACCAATTCTGAAGCCAGTTAAGGTCATTTTGAATTGATCATCGGCATGTAATAAAAATTTTAAGTGTTGGAATACCTTAGAAATGTCATTAATATATGTACACTACCGGCCATAAGTGTTTGCCCACCCTCAAAATAACACAAAAACAAAGGAAATATTAATCAAAAATCAATTTTTTTAAATTTATTTTTTAATAGTACAACTTATATCTCTAAATCAGTTTTTTTCCAATTTTGTTACAAAAATTATCACAATTATATCTATATTTTACTTTCGTCGATATTTCCACCGTGAGCTTTTATTATTGCTTTGCATAATTTCGGCATCCTGTTCAATAATTTTGTAAGTGTGAGTGGTTCTATTCTGGACCATGCATCTTGTAGTTGTTGCCAGAGGGTTTGTGTAGATGTTGGGGCTGCTTTTCGTACCTGTCGGTCTAGTTCTTCCCATAAATATAATCCTTTTTTCTCGTTCCAATTGTTGTAAATACTCGCGACATAATTTGGAAGTGTGTTTGGGGTCATTGTCTTGTTGAAACACGAAGTTTTCACCGATTAGTCGCGTTCCAGATGGAAGGGCGTTCGTCTCCAAAATTCCTCTGTAAATTTCTTTATTCAATATGCCATCTATTTTGACTAAGTCGCCCACTGATGTGCTTCCGAAACAACCCCAAACCATAACCGATCCTCCTCCGTGTTTTACCGTAGGTGATATGCAGGATTCAAGGGCTCGTTCTCCTGCCGATTTTCGGACAAAGTTCCTCCGTTTGGAGCCGAATACCTCAAACTTAGACTCGTCGGTCCAGAGCACTTTTTTCCAGTCTTCCAATGTCCAATCTTTATGCGATCTTGTCCAGGCTAACCGTTTTGCTTTATTTTGTTTGCGTAGAAGGGGTTTTCGCATAGCAATTCGTCCATGCAAACCTGCTTTCCGTAAGCGCCTTTTAACTGTTGTCAAACTTACTGGTTCAGGGCGAGATGCATTTATTTCAGCTGTAATTTCCGGTGCCGTTTTTCTTCTATTACGTTTGCTTATTATTGTAATTACCCGATCTTCTGCTGGTGTGGTTATTTTTGGCCGTCCTGATCGCTTTTTGTTGGATAAACTACCAGTATCTTTATATTTTTTAACATTATAGTCCACGGTTTTACGGTTTAACTTCAATAGCTTTGCTATTTCTCTATTACTTCTTCCGATACTATGATGGGACACTATTAGAGCGCGTGTTTCAATCGATAATTCTTTTCTCCCCGACATTATTTGAAATTTTCGCAAAATTCTTTAAGCACGTGAAAATCAACTGTTTACTCTACGAAAGTTTAACGCAGAATGAAATGCAGTAGGAAATTTAAGAAGAATAAGGTGCCCGTACTACCTGCGTTCATATTCCCTACTAACCGTTATAAAAACTTCAGAAAAATGGGTTTCTTTACCTGAACTCTAAAATTGTCGTTTTTCATAAAAAATTGTAAACTCATTTACAGTACCTGATTGTATATGTACAGAAAGTTTTGGATGGTTTTTATTAGTCTTATAATTAGGATTTAATGATACGGACATTTTCATAACAATAAAATGCCTGTCATTTGAATAGTAACGAAATTTGAAGGTGGGCAAACACTTATGGCCGGTAGTGTATATTATAAATAGAAAAGGTTCCAAATGTGAACCTTATGGAACACCAGATGTAATATTGATTTCTCTTGAGTAATTATTATTAAATTTAATTATTTGAACTCTATCTGATAAAAAACTGGATAGCCAAGAAAGTACACAGCTGTTTATTCCTAATGTCTTTAATTTGAACATTAAGGTTGAATGATTAATAGAATCAAAGGCTTTACAAAAGTCGGTGTGAACAGTATCAAGCTGCATGCCTTTATCCATACAGTTGGTCAAATAATGACGATACTCCACAAGGTTAGTCACAGTCGATCTACCGGTAATGAAATCGCGCTGCTCATCAATGATGTAGGAAACCGTGCCGGTAGACGCTATTAAAAATTAAATTATTAAATCGCGTACAAGTTTCGGCCGAACAGCGAATCGTTCGCTATCCGGCACGAGCGAGGAAAAAAACTGTCAACACGCGGCGAGCGAACGGCCGAACGGCTGATGGGTGAATAACCCAGAGAGCGAGAAAACGATAGCGAGAAAGAGAAAAGGATTAAAAAGGTCGGCAACCGACGAACGTAGGTTTTTAAATGTATTGAATAAAATAAATACGAGCGAGCCGCGGAGAAAAGAGTCAGATATTGTCGAGTACTAGAAAAGAGATATTGTCGAAGCGTTAGCGGAGTGAGTCCGAATAAAGAGTTTAGCAAATCACTTCCCGTGTTTTTACGAGCAACCACGGTCCCTGAACATCCCACAATGATGATGCCTTTGCAAAAAAATTATAGCTTACGACTAATTAAGTTTTCCATAATCTTAGGCATGACATTTTGGGTACTAATAAGCCTAAAATTTTAAATTGACGTTGAGTTAGTAGTGTTGGATGACCAATAGGCCAAACATCGATACGTCATCGATGTTAGTCACAAGGGTCGTTAGTCACTAGGTCTAAGGGTCCTCCTCCCCTACTATCGCTAAGACATATATACCCCCGTAACCGCAGGGCCAGGGGCCTTAGAGTTGCACAAGAAGTCTGCGAGTGTTAACGCCTTGTCTAGAGTCAACTTCCATTGGAAATTCTTCATAGTTGAGTTCGGCGTGTGTTCAACGATCATGAATAAACTCTGATTATACAAAAGGAGCATTACTTGACCACCCGGATTCCAACAATAGATTTAGAAATCGGCTTAATTAAACATAACTTCCATAACTTGGGAAAGATGCCGGCAGATAAAGATTTATTAAATATTAACCGTAAGACTCTAGACATAATAAAATTACATGATTTGAAAGATATGGGAGGAATACTGCCATATCCTGGACCACAATTATTTTTCAGTTCTCCTCCTCAACTTAAACCCCATCTGAGACGCGATTTTGGGGGTGTAAATTCGTCTTCGCGTTGATTTTTCTTATCGATCGATTGGCCATCGACTTGGGGAAGGAGGATCTATTTTCCTGCCCCGTTTGGGCGGAAAAACTCTTCCCTCACACCCGAACGTGGTGGGGGGAAGAATCTCAAGTCACCCTGGACGGAGGTGACCGAGGTTTCCGCCCCAAGTTGAAGGCCGCGTTAATTTTGCCGAGGGAAAAACGGGACTCCGGATTAAGACGCGTCGAGTAGCTGTACGTGTTTTACAGCTGTTTTATGGCTATACAGTGAACGAAATTCCTATAAGAACACTATGATTTTCTACAAAATATTACTTTATTTTATAAATATCTGGTACTGGTATGAAGAAATCCTTCGCCAACCACCGCATTCTTACTGGGGTATGTAACATAGTGTTAAGCCTCGCAGACGGATCGGTAACCACTCTTGATAAGAGTGGTGCGATCGGCGCGTGACGACAGCCGATCACGCTCTCGGGAAGATTAAAAAAAGAATGGGCAGCGGAAGAAAGTGTGAATAAAGTCTTATGTTCCAAAACTTTTTTCATTTTAAAAACTCAGAAGTGGGATTGAGCGTGCGTCTTCGGTTATTTGGTGTATCGGTGACCATGGAACGAGCCGATTTAGGAAATTGGAAGACAGTAGAGTTGAAGGAAAAGCTGAAAGAAATGCGGTTGCCAACTACAGGCACGAAGATGGAACTGCTTCAACG
The DNA here is from genome assembly GCF_013123115.1 of Colletes gigas. Classification (NCBI taxonomy): domain Eukaryota; kingdom Metazoa; phylum Arthropoda; class Insecta; order Hymenoptera; family Colletidae; genus Colletes; species Colletes gigas. The sequence goes on from NW_025106736.1 coordinate 34,966, forward strand.
TCTAATGGCGGCCAATGCTTCTAGAAACTGGGCCGGCGTGGCCGTTGACGAAATGATCGGGATTGGATCCGAGATGGGAAGCCGGGAGCAGGTTGCACCTGTGGAAGAAAATTCCCGACCAGAAGAAACCATATTGTCTAATTGGGCGGAAAAAGAATATGCAATGCTGAGAAAGGAGACAGAATTATTACAAAGAGAAGTGAGGCTGCTAGAACGCGAAAATCAGTTATTGCGTCAATCGCCGCCAGTGAGTGTCGCATCGAATGTTACAACAACGCTTGGAATTAAAAATATCGGTGAATTATTGTGGGAATTTGATGGAAAATCTACTCCCTTTGCCAATTATGAGAGGCAGATTAAACTTTTGGCCGATACGTATCAGTTAGACGGAAATTCTGTTAAAATACTGATTGGGAGCAAGTTGAAGGGAGGTGCGGCCGCGTGGTTCCATTTGCGTCCCGAATATATTCAAATGGAAAAGGATGAGCTCTTGGCGGCCATGAAACAAATGTTTGACCATCAACCTGGCATAGCCAGTCGAAAGAAACAGTTTGAGGCAAGGATTTGGGAAGCTGCAGAGTCGTTTTCTGAATATTGTCATGAAAAGATCTTGTTAGGCAATCGGGTGCCAGTGGCCCACCAAGAAATGGTTGAGTATATCATTGAGGGCATCCGCGACGAACAATTGAGAAATACCGCAAAAATACAGTGCTTTGTGTCGACAAATGAACTGATTAAAGCGTTTCAAAATGTACCATTCCCAAAAACCGGTGCCCTGAGCCGTAAAGAACGTAAACAGGAATACAAAGAAGAATCGAAGGGTTTTCGAGATCTACAAAAAGTGCGATGTTTCAATTGTGGAAAGCTGGGTCACTACTCTGGAGATTGTAAACAGGCTGGCAAGCGGGAGAAGGGCTCTTGTTTCAAATGTGGCAGCATGGACCATACAATCCAGCACTGCCCCCGATAGAAGGAGGCACAAGTGAATTAGGTCGCGAGGAACGAGATGAACCCGCAGGAATTTTGGAGGAGTGTGCGATTTAGGGGAACGCACGCCAATATTAAATACGAATTTGAGCTAGAAGCCCTGCTGGACACCGGTAGCCCGATATCCTTTGTAAAACAAGAATTTGTTCCGCGTTACTTAATAATTACAGAGGTCGAGGTAAAAAATCGTTATTGCGGCGTTAACGGTAGTCCTATGAACATAATTGGAAAGGTTATAACATATTGTGATGGATGAAGGTGTGAGAGAGAGCGCATGTGTTTACGTGGTAAGCGATGAGACGATGGCAATGCCTGTTGTTATAGGACGCGATATACTCGGTGTGCTCGAAATAACGTTGGCTAAGCTTAATAATAATGCAAAGGCCGAGTATGTGGAAATTTGAGATGCTACCACATCCACTACCTAGACTGGGCCATTAGAAATATTGAACATTGATTCCTCGCTGTTTACAGGTAATGATAAATTAATTGTAAATGATAAATTAGGTTTTAAAAGCGGTAAAGCCATTGAGGACCTTTACTTAAGTGAGTATGTACTGGCAAGTCGTCCAGAATCTCCCCAAATCGAAACCACGTTAAAACTTGTTGTTACTGACACTAAACCAATTTGTTATTCGCCTCGCAGGGTATCGTTCGCTGAAAAAGCGGAGCTTAAAAAAATAATAGACCGGCTGTTGGAAAAAGGGATTATCAGACACAGCGAATCTGAATTTGCCTTGCCTGTGGTACTGGTGCGAAAAAAAATGGAGAGATGCGAATGTGCGTTGACTATCGTGCGCTAAATCAGGTGATCGCAAGGGACAACTTTCCGTTGCCCAACATCGAGGAACTACTTGAGACGTTAGATGGTAAGAGGTACTATTCGCTTCTGGATTTGAAAGACGGCTTCCATCATATCAAAGTTGACGAAGGATCTATCAAGTATACTACCTTTGTCACTCCGCTGGGTCAGTTTGAATATTTAAAGATGCCATTTGGGCTAAAGCCGGCACCGTCAAGGTTCCAACGACATGTACATGCGATTTTTGCCGAACTGATCCGAAGCGGTGATGTATCAGTTTACATAGACGACATTCTAATCTCTACCATTACGTTAGAACAACATCTGAAGGTATTAAGAAATGTGTTTGGACTGTTAGTCGCGAACCTGTTGGAGTTACGTATAGACAAGTGTCGCTTTGCTTTCAATGAAATTGAATATTTGGGGTATTATGTGACAAGTAAGGGTATTTGACGAGATTTGTGTAAGAACAGCAAGTTTTCCTCAGTTTTACTTCATCATACATGGAAATAACCTCGATCTCATCTTATTAAGAGTAACTATTGATACTGAAATACAATATTCGTATGAGAACATTAAATAATTCTATGGTGTATTAAAGTGCTGCTAGGAAAAGTTTTGTCTTCGCAGGAGAAAGCAAAAATAGATGCATATCACGATGCACGATTCTCTATTCGAGAAATTGCAAAAAAAATCAATAGATCTAGTACTTGCATACATAATTACTTAAAGTTAGGTATTAAATATGGCAAAAATCACTATAGTGGAGGCAATAGAAAATTAACCAGGCGAGACCATTCTCGAATTTTTAAAGAAATAACAAATAATAATACAACAGCCGTTGAAGTAAAAAAAGATCTACATCTACCTGTATACACGATTAAAATGGACAAAAATGGTAACTAAGCCACCGCTTACTCAAGAACACAAAGCTGCAAGATTGGAATTTGTAAAAAGACATAAGAAGAAATAACACCGTAAGCACGAGCTGAAAGGACAATGTTAAGTCATAGAGGGGTTTACTGACCCAAGAGCGTACAGCCTATGCTATACACCGTTGGAAAGATCTCGCCAAGGCGAATCGACTGATACCGTTTTTAACTTCGATATCAGATGGGATCATGTCGAAAAATGGCCTCAAAGTTCGAGATTTTGCGGTTTTGAACAAAAGAATCCGGTCGTAAAAGCCCATCCGGCCCGAGGGACCTCGGGTAGGCACCTGAGGGAAAACCGAGCGGTGTAAGCGATACTCTAGCAGATTGGGACGGCAAATGTGCCCCACCACCTTCATTTCAGTGCCGTGTTGGGCCTGCGTTTGCCGCATGGGCCCCGTTCGAAATGCCCAGGGCGAAATCGCCAATGGATCAGTTGTTTTTCATGAACATAATATATTCATGATAGACGATTCGCAGGTATAAGTTGGGAATGTGCAGGTTAGTATTCAGACTAATGCGTCACTTACAATAGTGAATGGAGTGACATTTTATTGATTGAACGAAACATAATGATGTGAATACTGAATACTAACCTGCACATTCCCAACTCATACCTGCGAATCGTCTATCATGAATATATTATGTTCATGAAAAACAACTGATCCATTGGCGATTTCGCCCTGGGCATTTCGAACGGGGCCCATGCGGCAAACGCAGGCCCAACACGGCACTGAAATGAAGGTGGTGGGGCACATTTGCCGTCCCAATCTGCTAGAGTATCGCTTACACCGCTCGGTTTTCCCTCAGGTGCCTACCCGAGGTCCCTCGGGCCGGATGGGCTTTTACGACCGGATTCTTTTGTTCAAAACCGCAAAATCTCGAACTTTGAGGCCATTTTTCGACATGATCCCATCTGATATCGAAGTTAAAAACGGTATCAGTCGATTCGCCTTGGCGAGACCTTTCCAACGGTGTATAGCATAGGCTGTACGCTCTTGGGTCAGTAAACCCCTCTATGACTTAACATTGTCCTTTGGCGATGGAAGTTTTATGGTTTGGGCAGCATTTAGTTACAATTCGAAAACGCCAATTTGTAAAATTTCGACAAGAATGAACGCAGTAAAGTACATTGATCTTTTGGATGATATTTTAATTTTATTTATTGAAGAGCATCATGAAAATAATGTTATCTTTAAACAAGACAACGCCGCGGTAGACAGCGCAAAGAAGACTCGAGAGTGGTTTAGACAAAAGGATTTGCCGCTTATGAAGTGGCCCTCTCGTTCTCCGGGCCTAAATTCAATGTAGAACATGTGGGGAATTTTATCATGTGTATTATATATTCGGCCACCTCTGAGAAAAATTTTAATGGAAGATTCTAGAGGCCAAAATAAGATGAAAATCAAGAATATCAATTTTTTCATTAAAAAGTTATTGAAAAATTAAATTAAAAAATTTCAGCTCATTCTGAAAAAATTATTTTTGGTTGCGGGACTCAATTACAATCATTTTTTGTGAATACACATACCCCTGAAATCCTACTCATTTCCGAGAAAAAAATTCGAGTAGTGTAGCAAGCGTTATACCTATGCGTACGATGTATATACGTGTTTGAAAGGAGGGGGCCCAGCCCGAGAACGAGAGAGAGAGAGAATGATCTACAGATTGTATATAAACACAACAAATTCGGCGTTCGGCCTATTCCGTCTCCGACTCGATTCTAACAATATCAGAAGTGGGATCATTTAACCGTAATAGCGTTGGCAGTGTGACTTTTTCGTGAACAGAAAAGCGTGTGGAACACGGTGAAGTGCGAGATCGATTATTGCGTGGGAGTGCGTACACGGTACGAAAGTGAGTAATTCGGTGCAGTTTTGGAAATTCGCGACGCGAACAGGCCAGAAGGGCTAATACTGTGTGGCGTGAGGTGCGAAATAAAGGAAGACCCGCTGAAGATGGCTGAAAATGAGGTACCGGCACGATGCGGCGTGGAAGATCTCGAAGAACAACACGCGGACGAATATGGAGATCGTCGAGATACGCGATTTTTCCAAAATATGGGTCAAATACTACCCGAGTTCGACCCCGTCAAAAGCGATATCGACATCGAGCGATGGATCGACAAGGTGGAAGAGTATGGCGATCTCTACGCATGGGACGATGTGGCCATAAGACACTATGGTCTCTCAAAATTAGGTGGAGTAGCTCGACGGTGGAGGGACAGTCTCCCTAGACAGGAGCGAACTTGGAGAGAATGAACGACGCTCCTTCGGGAAAATTTTCCAACCGATGTAAGTCCCTCGAGCGCGAGAGCGGAGGCGCAAAATTACCGTTGGCAGCGAAATCAACATATCGTGGAGTACTACTATGAAAAACTAACCAGGTGCAACAAAGCGAAGATGGACGACCGGGAAACTATCGAATGGATCGTTGATGGACTCAATAATTTGCGATTCAAAGACTATCTAGGACCGTTAAGCAGGTATGAAAAACCATGTAAACTATTGCCTGATCTTAAAAGTGGTAGTGTTCATATTCGTGAGCCTGTAGAGACAAAGGGATTTCGAGACCGCGTTAGCACGATAAACACCGCTGGAGGTCAGTCCAACGGCGCGAAGTGTTTCAATTGTAAACAGCCAGGTCACACCGCTAGGGTGTGCCCACGACAAAAACCTGTCACGTGTTTCAAATGCGGGCGACAAGGACACTACTCGCGGAACTGTACACGTGAGCTGGCAACTGTCAATAAACAGGAGCGGACATCGATACCGATGGCCCCGGTGCCAACGACTCGCGGTCAGGTGATGCATGTTGATACTCATAATAAATATTTCAAAGATGCTTTTCTAAGCGGTAGGCGTACGAGATGCTACATCGACCTTGGCAGCAGCGCGGTCGCTGTACGAGAGGACGTAATGGACACACTAGGGATACCATACCGAAGACAAGAACTGAGGCCATTCGTCGGTTACGGCGGTGGGTTTGTTACACCCATCGGTACGTTCACGGCACCACTAGAAATTGACGGGGTGAAGGTCGAAGTGGACGCCCACGTCGTTCCGAAAGAATCGCAAGAAGTTCCAATGTTGGTAGGGCACCCCTTTACAGAACATCCCCAGGTGAACATCCTAAGCACCAGCAAAGAACTGCGTATAGCAGCGTCCGTGGACGAATTGGTTCGAGACACAGACGCTACGCCTGGAAGGGTAACGTTTCGAGCGCGGGACGACCAGGTGATACCAAATAATTATATTGGCTGCGTAGCGGTGACCGGCGCTCCTCCATACCAGGAGCTGTGCGTCGAGGGGGGATTACGACCCACCGGAACGGCTACACCGCGATGTATTGTTGAAACTGATACTGATGGGCGAACTGTAATTCCCGTTTTGAACATCACAGGTGAAGCTGTAACTGTCCGATCAGGGCAAAGAATTGCACGAGGCGAGCACTGCGAGAGGCGCGACGCTGACGGGCAAATCAACGTGGAACCGGTGCAGCTGGAAGAAATCGACACGGACGTATGCGGCGAAGATGCAGAGCGAGTCCTCCAGTTGCTGAACGACTACAGGGATCTCATCGCTAGGAACATATACCAAATTGGGTGTACCAACAAGGCAGAGATGAAGATCGAGACGCAGCATGACAAACCGATCTATTACAGCCCATATCGTTTGTCGTATCACGAACGGAACCAGTTGAAGGATGTCATCCACGAGCTGAAGGACGCCGGCATCATCGAGGACAGCGTCTCACCATTTGCGAGTCCGGTCCTGCTTGTAAGAAAACGTGACGGCGAAATAAGGGTATGCGTCGACTATCGTGCGTTAAATAAGATGACAGTTAAGGACAAATATCCACTACCGAGAATTGATGATCAGTTAGATAGACTTCAGGAAAATTCATATTTTACTATTGGGTTGTTCGGAAAGTCATTTCGTTTTTTCCCGTCAGAGGACTTAATTACGTTTTTTCGAAACCAACTTCACACTTAAGCCGCATAACCATTATATGTCTTGAGAGCTGATATTGCAAGGCTTGTGTGTGAAAAAGTTCTATTAATTCTACACAGTAGTTTTTGGTTGGTGCCCTTTTAAATATGGAGAGCAATAAGCAGCATTTTCGTCATATTTTACTTTTTTACTTCAGAAAAGGTAAAAATGCTGTCCAAGCGAGAAAAAAATTGACGGATGTGTATGGAGAAGGCGTGTTAACAGTACGCCAGTGCCAGAACTGGTTTGCAAAATTTCGATCCGGCAATTTTGATGTCGAAGATGCACCACGGTCTGGAAGGCCGGTCGAAGCTGACAAAGATGCGATAAAGGCATTAGTTGATGCAAATCGGCGAATAACCACACGAGAGATCGGTGAGAGGTTAAATTTGTCGAATTCAACTGTTTATGGCCATTTGAAAGGCATGGACTTAACCTCGAAGCTCGATGTGTGGGTGCCCCATGTCCTTACGGAGCGAAATTTGTGTCGTCGCGTTGACGCGTGTGATTCGCTCCTCAAACGTCAAGAAAATGATCCATTTTTGAAGCGGATTATTACTGGGGACGAAAAATGGGTTGTATACAACAATGTTAAACGCAAGAGGTCATGGAGCAGAAAAGATGAACCGGCTCAAAGCGTGTCAAAAGCCAACATTCACCAAAAAAAGGTGATGCTCTCCGTTTGGTGGGATGTCAAAGGAATCGTTTTTTTTGAGCTTTTGCCGGACAATACAACGATTAATTCAGAAGTCTATTGTCATCAGCTGGACAAATTGAATGATTCACTTAAAGAGAAGAGGCCCGAATTAATCAACAGGAAGGGTGTAGTGTTCCACCAGGATAATGCGAGACCTCACACAAGTTTGGTCACTCGCCAAAAACTTTTACAGCTTGAATGGGACGTACTGCAACATCCACCATATTCTCCAGATCTGGCGCCTTCCGACTACTATTTGTTCCGGTCCCTGCAAAATTTTTTGGATGGCAAAACCTTTACCTCAAATGAAGATGTCAAAAACCACCTGAACCAGTTTTTTGCCAGCAAGGACCAAAACTTTTATGAGAGGGGAATTATGTTACTGCCAGAAAGATGGCAAAAGGTGTTGGACCAGAATGGCCAATATATAATTTAATAAAATATTTATTCATTATACGAAAACTGTCTTTCATGTTCCCCAAAAAAAACGAAATGACTTTCCGAACAACCCAATAGTTTAGATTTATTTAGTGGCTATCATCAAGTACCTGTACATCCAAAATCGCGAGCAAAAACTGCCTTTGTAACGCCCAATGGTCACTACCAATTTCGAAGGATGCCTTTCGGTTTGTGCAATGCGCCATCTGTTTTCCAACGCCTAATCAACACGATATTAGGTAACTTAAAATACACCATTGCTATGGCATATATTGATGATATTATAATACCATCCGTGAGCGTGGAGGACGGCTTAACAAAATTGCGCGTGATATTCGAAATACTCCGGGATGCAAATTTAACCATAAAATTAGAGAAATGTCATTTTCTTAAAACGCGGTTTCAATATTTAGGCTTCGAAATAACGAAAGGTATAATTCAGCCCAGTAGTGCAAAATTGCGAAGCATTGAAGCATTTCCTACACCGACAGATGCCCGATCAGTTAGAAGTTTCGTAGGGCTAGCCAACTATTTTCGACGGTTCGTAAAGAATTTCGCACTTATCATAAGCCCGATCACTGACCTATTAAAGAAGAACAGTGTGTTCCATTGGGGAGACGCACAGGAAGTAGCTTTCCAAGAGATAAAAAAGAAATTTTTATCAAAACCGATTCTTGCAATGTATAACCCGGCAGCCTCGACCGAAGTGCATACCGATGCATGTAGCGTAGGGCTTGGCGCAGTACTTTTACAGGAGCAACAAAATAAAAAGCTGCACCCTATTAGCTACTATAGTCGCAAAACCACTGTGGAAGAATCTCGCTATCACTCGTATGAGCTCGAAGCTCTAGCCGTCGTGTGTGCATTAGAAAAATATCGCGTGTACCTATTGGGAATTGAATTTGTCATACGCACGGATTGCAATAGCCTTAAATTGTTAGAGCACAAACGGGAGCTAAACCCTAGAATTGGTCGTTGGTTCGTAAGACTGTCAGAATTTAATTATAGAATAGAGTACCATACCGCCAAGCAGAACATCATAGCAGATTCTCTGAGCCGCAACCCCGTCGAACCAAGCGAAACTATACAGCCGATAGGACTTCCAATCTTAGGAATTACTTTAAATACCGATTGGGTTGCAGCTATGCAACGTAGTGATCCAGAAATACTTGAAATCCGAAATGAATTAGAGCAGGGTAACCAATCTCCGCACAAAAAGTTTACTATGTATAATGCACGAGTGTACGAAACCACGAAAGGTACTTGGAGGTTGTATGTGCCAACCGAGTTAAAATACGATGTCGTTGCGGATGCCCATCGTTCACTGGCCCACTTAGGCATTGATAAAACTCTTGCAAAATTAAACGAAACTTACTATTTTCCGAATATGAGGGATTTTGTAACGCGATACATTAACCGTTGTATACAATGTCTGTACTATAAGACACCGACGGGGAGAAAGGAAGGGTTTTTGCATCCGCTGTCGAAAGGGGACCGCCCCTTTCACACCATTCACGTAGATCATTTAGGACCTTTAGTAACAACGGCGTCCGGCAATAAATATGTCGTTGCCTCGATATGCGGTTTTAGCAAATACGTGGTACTAAAAGCTGTAACCGATACATCGACGTGCGAAACCGTTCGATTTCTACGCGAGCTTATGATGCACTATGGTAAGCCTGAGCGCATTATTTCCGATCGAGGCTCAGCCTTCACCGCGAAAGAATTTGAGGATTTTTGTTGCGAGTTACGAATTGTGCATGTAAAAATTGCTGTAGGTGCAGCCCGTGCTAACGGACAAGTCGAGCGGCTAAACCGCGTAATCACGCACTGCCTTGCGACGACAACTAATGAACTCGAATGGGACGAAAAACTATACGAAGTACAATTTGCGATTAACAGTAGCCAACATAAGGTAACAAAACGAACTCCTTTCGAGATTGTACTAAACTACCGAGCAACGGCAATATCCGATTTTCCGCTTGTTGATGAAATTCACGCGCTAAACCGACAATTAGGAAACGTAGCGATAAAAGAAGACGTTTCCGAGTTGCTAGAACGGAATCGAACTAAACTAAGCGACCAGTACAATAAGGGTAGAAAAAAATCTCGGGTTTTTAAAGTCGACGATATTGTATTACTGCGAAGCGACTCCCCGTCTACTGGAGAAAGCCGTAAACTAACTCCAAAATATCGTGGTCCGTACCAAGTAACCCAAGTATTAGGAAATGATCGTTATTTAATCAAGGATATTGAAGGCGAACGTCAAAGTCAGCGTGAATATAGTGGAATTGTACCAGCAGACCGACTTAAATATGTCAGCGACGTTTCAAATTATCGAAAACCGTACACACGGGGCAGCGTAAATGTAATCAAGGAGATATTGTAAAAAGAAAAGAAAATGTACATGTATTGTAAGCACTACTGCAACGAGGACGTTGCATTGTCCAGCGTGGCCGAACTGTAGCAAGCGTTATACCTATGCGTACGATGTATATACGTGTTTGAAAGGAGGGGGCCCAGCCCGAGAACGAGAAAGAGAGAGAGAATGATCTACAGATTGTATATAAACACAACAAATTCGGCGTTCGGCCTATTCCGTCTCCGACTCGATTCTAACAGTAGGTAATGAAATTTTTAGACAAAATTAAAAAATTTCAAGACATACTAAAAAAATTATAATTAGTTACAGGGGTCGATTATGTGGGGTGTGAGATGAGGGTATTTGGGTTATGTGACAGTCGGATCGAGTGAGGCGTGAATAAAGAGTGTTTGGAACGTGCGACAATTCTTCGAAATAAGAATGCATGTGTGTACGAATCGATGATTGAATTTTAGGAAAGCAAGAGTGCCGTGAGCGTGAAAGAAAAGCAAGTCAGTTGCGTGAGAATATTGAGAGAGTAAAGACGAAAGACGTGCGAGAAAACTGTGAGAATAGAACTGTATTTTATTTTTATTTTTTATGTTAAATTGTAAGGAGTGTATGTGCGTGGATCGGAGAACCGTTATCGTTGGCGTCGATAGAAGTGTTTAGGCTAGGATCGTTGGAATCGATGAGTGAGGTGTTTAGGTTTAAGCTAAAGAATGTTCGGGAGACTGCGCCTCGAACGTGCGTTTTGTTTAGATTATTATTATGTAGAGAGGAATCGAGAATGTTCGACTTCGACGACAGAAAGTCACTCTGCATCGAACGCTAGACAAGAGCAGTTACCGTTTCACTTTTATGGTTTTTTCTTTTATGTTTACGCTTTATGTCCTTATGTTTTATGTTCTTTACGTTAAATAGTTCTAGTAAATATTCAATAATATAGTTATATCGTTACGTTTAGTGTTCACGTGTTTGAATCCGTCCACACACGCCTCTCTGACCATCCTCGACAATCCTTTCAAAATATACTTTTAAAATAACTGTCATTAATCCCTGTCGATAAAAATTCCTACAATTACAAGCATTTCTTGTGAATAGACACACCCTGAAATCCTACGCACTTTTGAGAAAAAAAAACAAATCTAATGTGAGGCCAGAAATGTTTCTCTAAAATTTCATGCGAATCTTTAAAATGACATAACTTCTGAATGGCTTGGAGGATTTTAATTTTTTAAAATGCAAACAACGCGTATTTCCGTGCAGAATATGTAGAAATTCTAACAATATTGAAAAAGTGTAGGTAATTGCACTGTCAAACCAAATCCCTAAAAACTTTGCCTCCGTCCTCACTTCCACCTTTACCTCCTGCCTCTCCAAGCTAACGCTCAACCATTCCGGCATTCTAATAATCGGGTAATTTTCGGGACTTTTCCGGCGCCAGACTTAACCCCCTCTCCCCCAAAAACCTCCCCACTCTCTCTATTTCCTTCTTCACCGTTTCCTTTATCTCCTCCCGCTTTCCCCCTTGTACTATTATTGCGATGTCGTCCGCATACTGCAACATCGCCGTACCTTCCCCCCCCTGTAACATATACAGGGTGTTCGGCCACCTCTAGCAAAAATTTTAATGAGCGATAGTAGAGGCCAAAATAAGACGAAAATCAAGAATACTAATTTGTTGATGGAGGCTTCGTTGCAAAGTTATTAACATTTAAAGTTCCGCCTGTAGAATGACAATCCGCTAAACAGCTGGTTCGCGCGGACGGTTGCGGCAGGCGAGTGCTAGTGGTTCTCACGCAGCATGAAAAATTCTGCTTACCGACATTATCGACAGCCTTAGATTTTTGTCCACTTATGGGAATGCGAACACCTTACGTTGAATAAGATTCAACCTGTCTTATGAAAATCCAGAAGGGCATATCAAAACTCGTCCGACGAGATTTTCACAGAGAAAGGGTGAATGCCAGTTCCAATACACAATGTTGTGAACAAAAATCACCCACATGCGATTATACACGCCCCACGATTGTCCACAGTGTCCACAAGTATCCACAAATAATCCTTTCAGGCACTAACCACTATGCAATTAAATAAACACGTACCGCGATTATGTTATTCGTGAATGTCTACGTGTACGTGTATCACGATTCTTCCGAGTTACTTACGAATAAAACTGTTATTAATTTTTCAAATACACTTCAATTTAAAAATGTAAACAGAAATTTAATAAGTATTCGCTGATTGTTTATATCACTGTATTTCTTACATGCTACTTAATACATAACTGAAATGTGTCGCGTGAACTAGCTTGACTGATACTGTTTTACGACTGACTAGCTGGCCGAACACGTGCCGATGCTGCCCTTTGTCTCCGCTGTGTGTGAGAGAGATAAGCAAGGCGAGTGACGTAGAATCGGGGCCTGTTCGGCATATGTTTCCCTGAACCTCGTCGATCGATGGCACAGTCAGCTGCTAGTATTGTTACATTCTTCGCCGTGAACGTAAATCGATGCGAAATTTTCATTTATCCTGCGATTCCTTTTTACATTTTTAAATTGAAGTGTATTTGAAAAATTAATAACAGTTTTATTCGTAAGTAACTCGGAAGAATCGTGATACACGTACACGTAGACATTCACGAATAACATAATCGCGGTACGTGTTTATTTAATTGCATAGTGGTTAGTGCCTGAAAGGATTATTTGTGGATACTTGTGGACACTGTGGACAATCGTGGGGCGTGTATAATCGCATGTGGGTGATTTTTGTTCACAACATTGTGTATTGGAACTGGCATTCACCCTTTCTCTGTGAAAATCTCGTCGGGCGAGTTTTGATATGCCCTTCTGGATTTTCATAAGACAGGTTGAATCTTATTCAACGTAAGGTGTTCGCATTCCCATAAGTGGACAAAAATCTAAGGCTGTCGATAATGTCGGTAAGCAGAATTTTTCATGCTGCGTGAGAACCACTAGCACTCGCCTGCCGCAACCGTCCGCGCGAACCAGCTGTTTAGCGGATTGTCATTCTACAGGCGGAACTTTAAATGTTAATAACTTTGCAACGAAGCCTCCATCAACAAATTAGTATTCTTGATTTTCGTCTTATTTTGGCCTCTACTATCGCTCATTAAAATTTTTGCTAGAGGTGGCCGAACACCCTGTATGTTAAAAAGCGTAGGGCTCAAAATCGCTCCTTGCGGCACCCCTTTCTTCCAGCTCACTACCTGATTTTTGTTAAAACTCCTAATCGTCTCCACCCTCCTCCCTATTAACCATCCCCTTAACCTGTTCCTTATCCTCACTGGACACTCCTTTTTCTCCAATATCTGCCCTAACCTATTGAACCTTACTGTTGGTATATGCAACAGTTAAATATCGGATTTAGCATGAATGGGACATACGCAGTCAAGTGCACATTTGAAACGAGTTTATATATATTTTTATGTATTCAGCTAACTTCTCTCTACATTCGTCACGCAAAATGGTGTCGCATTGACATGTATAAAAGGGTTATAATAAATTCTAATTAATTATCGGAAATTACATTGTGTCTGTGTGTACAGTCGTTCCATCTCACCAAAAATTCCTAATAACAACAGGTTATGGGCCCAGTATAGCACAGGTGCATGTAATAAAAGAAAAGAAAACATTAGAATTTGTCAGTAAAGACCACGCGGTGAAGATTGAGGTTAAAGTAAAGTAAAGCCACGCGGCGGAATTTAAGGTTAATCATGGCAGAGATGCCGAAAGTGTCTATAACAAAGTTAAATAACGACAATTACCAGATATGGAAGTACAAAATGGAATTGTTGTTAATCCGAGAAGAATTATGGACAGTTATAAATACAAGAAAACCAGCAGATGAAAAGCTGGCTGAACTCTGGCAAAAGAAAGACGACAAGACACGTGCCACACTTGGTCTATTTGTCGAGAATGCTCAAATTATACACGTACGTAAGAAAACTACAGCTAAAGAGGTATGGGATTCTTTAAAAAATTATCACGAAAAATCTACTTTAATCAGCAAAATATACCTATTAAGACAAATATGTGAATTAAAGCTTTCTGAAGGAGGAGACATGGAGACCACATTGTTAAGATGGAAAACCTAGTGGACAATCTAACTGCACTTGGTGAAGAATTAAAGGATCACCTTGTGGTTGCCATGCTACTCAGCAGCCTTCCAGAATCATATGGAATACTTATCACTGCACTCGAGTCTCTTCCAGAGAAAGAATTAACTCTGAGTCTCGTGAAAGGAAAGTTAATTGATAAGTTCAAAAGAAGAAAAGGTGCTGAAGACACTGGTGACACAGCACTAAAGATTGGACAAAATTTCAGGAATCATAAAGTCAAGGCCCAAGAAGATGCAACCTGTTTCTTTTGCAAGAAGTCTGGCCATTTCAAGCAGCAATGCGACAAATACAAGGCATGGGCAGCCAAGAAAGGAAAAGAAAAAGCGAAACAGCAAGTAAATCAGGTCAGTGAAGAAAATACAGTGAATCTATGCTTTAAAGTTCATCAAGATGATGGGGAGAACGTCTGGTACATTGATTCAGGTGCAACAAGCCACATGACCAACAATAAAGAATTTTTTATCGAGTATAAAAATAAATCTCAAACTGATGTGACTCTAGCAATAGGAGTTGGAGCAAAAGTCGTTGGAACTGGTACAGGAAAATTAAAGTGCACAAATGAAAGGAATCAAGAGGTTGTTACATACCATGCGTGTATGGGACTGAAACGTTTGGTGACTTGAGCGTTGGCCCGAGCATCTAGCGTACAACCCTTTGAACGGGGTTGACTCATGCCGTATGCGAGCACCCGGCCCAATTTCCACTACCTTATATGGTAATGCCCCGCCTTAGTACAGAGCATTTTCAACTATACAGGGTGTCCCGTAAATAGTGTAAGAACCGGAAATGGGGGGTAGGTGAGACGATTCTAAACAACAATTTCCTTTGCAAAAGTGTCGGATGGGGCTTCGTTTTTGAATTATTAACGAAAAACACTGACCAATCACGGCGCTCGCCTTCCGCGCGCTCAGGGCCGTCCGACCTCGGAGAGCCACCGCGCCGGGTAGGTAGCAAGATGCGCGTTGAAGATACATCGAGCAACGAATACAAATAATCAAAAATACTACCACTGCAACTGTTACCTAATTCGTGAATTACTACGTAATTAGTACGTAAATTACTAAATCGAATTTATTAATTATTTGTATTCGCTGTTTCCGAGAAAGAAGGAATAAAATCTCGGAATTTTTAGGAAATTAACCCTTCGCAACCGAGTGACGCTTCTCGCCAGTGTTTTAAAATTAAAATAAAAATTATTATCAGAAAATTAAAATAAATACGGTAAGAACCATTTGTAACCGTTTGTTATTAAAAACTGTACTGCAAAAGCAGACTGGATTTCTGCGTACCGAAACATTTCTCGAATGCAAAGGGTTAATAGAGAAATAATTGAAATTCGACTTACCCATTCATCTGCAAATTGACCTACTGCGCTGACAATAGGGCCCGGCCAATGCACCGCTGTCGATCATGGCAAGGTCGAAGACCCGAACGAAAATCAGCTGATGGGCCAGCCCGGTCACTGTACCTGCTTCTCACCCCGAAAACACTTCACAGCACGGTCACTAACACTTTTCACTTTCGCATACCGATGCGTTCCGTTGCACCCTTCTTCGATTGTTGCACCTTCCTGGGTTGATAACGGTGTCTGGATGTTGCTCCCTCCTGAATTGTTACTCCTTCCTGAATTGTTGTTGCTCCCTGAATTGATGCTCCTTCCTGGATTGTTGCTTCTTCGAACCTTGCTCCCTTCAGGATTGTTGTTCCTTTTCGCTGGGATAATGGGCGCGATACGTGCGGGCGGCTTTCTTCGCGTTCCCCTTGGACTCCGCGAAAACGAAGAACGAACGATAATACTCTGCGTTTACGCGTTCCATCGCGTGTGTCCGCTTCTGTTCAGAAACGCGTAGGTTCTGTGAAAAATTTTGACTGACAAATTGCATTTCCCTCCCCGAAAAAGTTCCAGGTAGGGCAACCCATTGTCGCGCGATTCGGAATTACCTGCGATCGGCGAACGTGCAGACCATGTTTGCCGCAAATGTTTGCTGCTAACCGTACGGTCGACTCTTCTAATCGAATTTTTAAGATTCACTGTGAATATTTTTTCATGGAAAATTTGTTGTAAAAAAGAAAGAAGAATATACCATGAAAAATTCCATGCTTTTAAATTTTAAGAGTATAAAATAAAAAGGTATTGTTTATAAAAAATAATCCACAAAGAAGGAGGCAGTTACATAATAGATAATATGCGATAATAAAAAATATTGGAGCAACAAAAAACAAAAATATTTAACAAAAATATTAAATAATATTTCTTCTAGTTTTTATTTCTGAAATAAAAATTCCAAGAAGAAATATTTTCTAATATTTTCGTTAAATATTTTTGTTGTACAATTAAATATGTTTTGTGTACAAAAATATTCACGGTGAATCATAAAAATTCGAATAGAAGAGTCGAACGCACGGTTAGCAGCAAACATTTGCGGCAGTTTTGCAGTAATAAAAAAATAACTCCGCCAGGGTCAACTAGCCGAAGAGACGTTCGGCTTTGTGCGATACACGGCAAAAGCATGGTCTGCACGTTCGCCGATCGCAGGTAATTCCGAATCGCGCGACAATGGGTTGCCCTACCTGGAACTTTTTCGGGGAGGGAAATGCAATTTGTCAGTCAAAATTTTTCACAGAACCTACGCGTTTCTGAACAGAAGCGGACACACGCGATGGAACGCGTAAACGCAGAGTATTATCGTTCGTTCTTCGTTTTCGCGGAGTCCAAGGGGAACGCGAAGAAAGCCGCCCGCACGTATCGCGCCCATTATCCCAGCGAAAAGGAACAACAATCCTGAAGGGAGCAAGGTTCGAAGAAGCAACAATCCAGGAAGGAGCATCAATTCAGGGAGCAACAACAATTCAGGAAGGAGTAACAATTCAGGAGGGAGCAACATCCAGACACCGTTATCAACCCAGGAAGGTGCAACAATCGAAGAAGGGTGCAACGGAACGCATCGGTATGCGAAAGTGAAAAGTGTTAGTGACCGTGCTGTGAAGTGTTTTCGGGGTGAGAAGCAGGTACAGTGACCGGGCTGGCCCATCAGCTGATTTTCGTTCGGGTCTTCGACCTTGCCATGATCGACAGCGGTGCATTGGCCGGGCCCTATTGTCAGCGCAGTAGGTCAATTTGCAGATGAATGGGTAAGTCGAATTTCAATTATTTCTCTATTAACCCTTTGCATTCGAGAAATGTTTCGGTACGCAGAAATCCAGTCTGCTTTTGCAGTACAGTTTTTAATAACAAACGGTTACAAATGGTTCTTACCGTATTTATTTTAATTTTCTGATAATAATTTTTATTTTAATTTTAAAACACTGGCGAGAAGCGTCACTCGGTTGCGAAGGGTTAATTTCCTAAAAATTCCGAGATTTTATTCCTTCTTTCTCGGAAACAGCGAATACAAATAATTAATAAATTCGATTTAGTAATTTACGTACTAATTACGTAGTAATTAACGAATTAGGTAGCAGTTGTAGTGGTAGTATTTTTAATTATTTGTATTCGTTGCTCGATGTATCTTCAACGCGCATCTTGCTACCTACCCGGCGCGGTGGCTCTCCGAGGTCGGACGGCCCTGAGCGCGCGGAAGGCGAGCGCCGTGATTGGTCAGTGTTTTTCGTTAATAATTCAAAAACGAAGCCCCATCCGGCATTTTTGCAAAGGAAATTGTTGTTTAGAATCGTCTCAGCTACCCCCCATTTCCGGTTCTTACACTATTTACGGGACACCCTGTATAAGGGCCACGGTTTCGCACTCGGGGAGTTCAGTTTTCCTAAAACTCTCGGCACGACGTTATTTTGACACTCAGGGCAAGATCGGGCTATAATCCCCTTCAAGCAACTATCTACCTTAGCGGTTTTATCAGTGAATATCCATTAATCGAGAAGTAGCTCCCGCGAACGCGCCGCGTAAAAGCCGATACAGATCTTTCGCCTTCAAGGCAATTTAGCAATTGTACCAGTTTTGTAAATCCATCGCTGTACTTGAGCATCGTTAAAATATATATTCAAGTAGTATTCCTCACGAGTATTATTCACTGAATTCAACCCTGAACCATATTAACTGTAAGGCTAGGGGTATCTCACGAACCCGGTACACCTTTACCGCTCGAGGTGTACCATCACGACAGAGAGCAAGATCCTAAAAACATCCTAAAAATCTACGTGGCTCCCAGGGTATAAAGCCCCTGGTTCGTCCACTCCTACTAGCGGCTCCCAGGGTATAGAGCCCCTGGTTCGTCCGTGAAACCTTACATTTTCCCTATAAATCTAACCCCGTGGCTCTCAGGGTATAGAGTCCCTGGTTCGTCCACGTATCCTCCATCTACGGCTCCCAGGGTATAGAGCCCCTGGTTCGTCCGGACCTCCTGTCACTTTCCTAACCATACCCAAAACCACCGGTCGAGTACTGCCCCTCGACCGAATCCAGGATCTCGCGCTCGCGCTCGTAACAAGGTTATGGTCACGTTGACAGATGTACTTCATGTGCCTGACCTAAAGGAAAGTCTGCTGTCAGTTAAACGTCTAACAGATAAAGGATTTACAGTAAATTTTGATGGAAAGGATGTGAAATATTCAGGAATAATACAGCAGTTGCAAAGGGAATATTATCATCAAATTTGTATGTATTAAAGGGTTCGGAAGTAGCAATGACAGCAATGAATCAACAGCACACTGAAGATTGCCAACATACTTGAACAGCTGGTGAAGAAAAATTTAGCTACAGGAATAAAGATAAAAGATTGTGGTATAAGAGAGGTGTGTGAGTGTTGTGTAAAGGGGAAATCAGCGAAAAAACCATTCCCACAGGAATCATTACGAAAAACACACTCAGTCTTGGACCTGGTACACACTGATCTGTGTGGGCCAATGAACTTTACCACACCTGAAAAGAAAAGGTACCTCATGACGATAATAGATGATTATAGTAGATACACAATCGTGTATTTCCTTGAACACAAGTCACAAGCAGCTGAGTGCATTAAAGAGTATATTAATTTTGTGTTCAATAAATTTGGAAAGAAACCAAAGACAATTACGTCAGACAATGGGAAAGAATATGTCAACAATCAGCTGAAACAATTGTATCGATCCGAAGGGATAAAAGTACAGTTTACAGTCACCTATAATCCTCAGCAGAACGGGGTGGCTGAGCGAAAAAACAGGACCTTGGTAGAAGCAGCACTCACCATGCTGACTGATGGAAAACTAGAGAAAAAGTATTGGGCAGAGGCTATAAATACAGCCAATTATCTTAAAAATATTCTACCGACTAGAGCTACAGAAAAAACACCATATGAATTATGGAATCAAGAGAAAGCAAGAGTACAAGATCTTCAATTATTCGGTACTCTTGGATATGTACACATACCAAAAGAAAAGCGACAAAAATTGGATTCGCGGACGCAGACTGGGCTGTAAACAGAACTGACAGAAAATCAAATAGTGGATTCATGTTTACACTAAATGCGGGTGCAATTTCATGGCCATGTACAAAGCAGACATGTGTCTCACTGTTCAGTACAGAGGCAGAATACATTGCACTGTTTGAAGCAAGCCAAGAGGCGATTTGGATAAAAAGAATATTAAAGGACTTGGGAGAAGAACAAAATCGACCAATAAAGATTCTGGAAGATAATCAAAGTTGCATCAAATTAGCTACAAATGATAAATTCAGCAACAGGACAAAACATATTGACACCAAGTACCACTTCGTGAAGGATTTGATCGAAGAAGAAATTATAAAATTAGAATTGTTCAACTGAGTCAATAGTAGCGGACATGCTTACCAAGCCATTGGAACCATTGAAACTACAAGTGTTCAGGCTCGGTACAGCGAGCGGGTTTACGATATGGACGTGACTTCTCCGCTATTTTTGAGGATTAGGCCTTCAAGACATTTTTACTTGATAAATTAGGATACGGTCATTAAGGAACCTCCAAACTCCACACGGGACTTAGAATCCTTGGAGCTCTTCCTTGCCTCAATAGCGATTTACGTATCGTAAACCCGCGTTGGCACACAGCTGCAGACCACCGGGGTCTCGCGGTTATTGGGCATTTCCCAAAGGTTAATAATAATGCAGCGTTCTCGCTCACTCCTGCATGGTCTACCTGGACACTGGACGGCAGGGTGGGCGGGAATGTTGCAAATTGTTAGGAACCGCCCTGCCAAGGTGAAGATGATGAGCATTGGCTTGACCAATCCTCCCTCCGGTAGACAATGTTCGTCGTTGTCACCTTGGCAGGGGAAACCGAGGTTTCCTTATGGAAAAATTCAGAACGGGATTAGATTAATTTGAACAGAGGAACCTCCTCAATAGTTAGTCTCCGCAGAATTCAGTTCTGCGTATCAGAAGCAACAGCTTCTGAGGGTCAAGGTACAGGTTAGGGGCACAGAGTGGCTGTGCGATACGCAACGACCACGAACAAGATTTGTAACCTGCGAATATTTAGTCGTGGCCGAAACAACAAAATTTAAAGAAGATAAGTCAATTAATTAATTGAACAGAATGATTAAATAATGAATATTTATTTTTTTCAGAATTTAGTTGTTGAGAGGAAGTTTTGGTATATGCAACAGTTAAATATCGGATTTTACATGAATGGGACATACGCAATCAAGTGCACATTTGAAACGAGTATATGTATTGTTGCGACGGACTGAAGATGCATCGTTGCGGCAACGTGAAGGCTGTTCCGCAACGATGTGAAGCTGCTCCTTCGAACGAGCGGAAGCGAGAGCCCGTTCCTTCCGGTTGCCAGAGGAACCGGCAACCATTTAAAAGTAGAGAACTACGTGAGACCACATAGAGAACTGACGTACCGAATTGTGCTCTGTTTAAATGACGATTGTTCTTGTTTGTTAGTTCGTGTTCCTAGTTTTATGTTAATCTGTTCTGCGATAAAAATGAGTTGTGCGAGAAACACCCCGTCCCGGCGCAACAATATATTTTTATGTATTCAGCTAACTACTCTCTACATTCGTCACGCAAAATGGCGTCGCATTGACATGTATAAAAGGGTTATAATAAATTCTAATTAATTATCGGAAATTACATTGTGTCTGTGTGTACAGTCGTTCCATCCCACCAAAAATTCTTAATAACAACACTTACGTTGTCGTACGCTTCTTTAATATCCAAAAACGTCCCCACTGTTGGATTTTTCCTGCTAAAATTCTCCCTCACCACCGCCGCTAGCACATTCATATTATCCGCCGTCGATTTTCCCTTCCTGAACCCCGTTTGACATTTCTCCACTATCCCCGTACTCTCCACCCACAACTGTAGCCTCCTATTAATGACCTTTTCCATGATCTTCCCTACGCATGACGTAAGCGTTATCGGTCTCAGAGCCTCCTTCCCTGGCTTATCCATTAGACACACCACCCCCTCCTTCCAATCTTCCGGCACTTCCCCTCTTTCCCAACTCAACCTCATCACTTCCCACAACATTTCCACCATCCTCCTCGTTAACTTTCCTAGTATCACATAATCAATTCCATCATTCCCCGGGGCCGACCTCTTCCCCTTGCTGCTCCCAATCGCCCACTTAACCTCCCTTCTACTGATGTCCCTATTCCACCTTCTCGCCAGCAGAAACTCTAAATCCTCCAACTCCCCATTATCTATATCCCACTCCCACTTTTCCTTAACCCTCCCTCCCTGCCACCCGAATTTCTCTATCTCCTTTTCTTCTAACGCGTTCCTCGTAAAATTATTCATACCCTTAGACTCCTTCAAAAACCCCTCCTTAATCGCTTTTACCCTCTTCCATATTTTCCCTACATTCCTCTCGCTGCTTACTTCCTCTACCAACCTCTCCCATACCTTCGCGTTCTGGTCTTTTTTCAACAATCTCTGCCTTTTCCTACTGTTCTCCATCACATGAAAACTTTCCACCGTTCCCCACTCCCACCCACTACCTCATACTCTTCTTCTAGCCTTCTCATTTCTCCTCACATTCCTTGTCCCACCTATTCCTATTCCTGTTTCCCCCTTTCCCCCCTCACCCTCCTTTCCCACTATTTCCATCTCTTCTCCTAACCCCCTCACTCCTGTCCTTCTCCACCTGCTCCCCCTTCCCCCATTGTCACCCTCACCGCTCCCAATACCGCCCTTTTCCACACCTCGTACTTTTCCACCACCCCCTCCTACACTCCTCCGCTAACCCCCCCTCCCTTTCTCTTAACTCCCTCCCAAACACCTACCACTCAATCTTACTTTCGTTATATATTCTGTTCCCCTTTTTCCTTTCCCTCTCCGTTACGAAACACCCCCCCCCCCCACATCCCTCCAACCTAACATTTATTATCTGATGATCTGACCCCAAGTCCATCCCCGACTCCCCCACCTCCACTTTTACTATTACCAAATCCAAGTTCGACTCCGTTCTCTCCTCCCCTCTTCTCGACCTTGTATTATCATTCACGACCACCAGCTCATTCCGTTCCAACACCTTTTCTAAGCTTAATCCCGCTTGCAATTCCACGCTCTATTATGCGCATTCATATCCTCCACCCATAGCGTCCTCCCTCCGAACCCTACCCTGTCCACTATCTCCTGCCACTCCTTCTCTGCAAAACTTGCCGACGGACTTCTGTACGTCAAAAAAACATTTATCCCCTCCACTTTCTTCTGCCCCTTTATTCTTACCCCCAGTAATTCATACTTTCCCTCCACCGCACTTTCTACTATCTTTTCCACCCTCAGGTTTTCCTTATATATGCACAGGAGCCCCGAACCCGGCACCGAACTTTCTCTTTTATTTCTATTAATCATTGTCTCCTAGTTGTCAATTTTTAAATACCCCCTAATTATCAAAAATTCATACCTTTTCACCTACGTTTCCAAAACTAAGAGCAAATCATATTCATCAATGATTATCTTTATTTCATCCCCCTTGTTCGCCACACTCCTTGCATTCTATAACCCAATCTTCAGCTCTTTCATTCGTCCCCTCTACTCTCCTTTTCTATCCACCCCTTTCTGCATTTTCTTTTTCTTCTTTTTTCCTTTTTCTTCCTTTTACCCTCCAATTTACTTGCCCCTTGAGCTCTAACCCCGCTGCTACTACTCTCCTTCTTTACTGCTTCCCGCTGATCCTCTTTCCACCAGTCCTCTTGGTCCGTCTCCGACTCTGGAGATTTGAATGACTCCGAATCCTTGTCCCTAACTCCCTTTCTTTCCTCCAGCCTCCCCGAAAACTTCTCCTCTGACGGCTCCCGCTCTTCACCTACTTTCAGCTCCACTCCACTGTTCTCCACCATCAGCGCCTCCGCTGCCACTTCCACCTCCACGCTTTTCCACACCTTCCTTTTCTCCTCTCTCTCTCTTCCCCTCCTTCCCTCCTCCATCTTATCTTCTCTCTCTTCCTTTCCTCCTCCCTTTGTTTCCTCTTCTTCCCTTCCCCCTTTATCCACCGTCGCTCCCTTTCCTCTAATCACCTCCACCGACCTAACCCACGGTAGCTCCCTATTCTTTCCCTCCTTCTCCACCTGTTTCACTCCCTCCTTCTCCCCACTCTTCTCAGACACCTTCTCCCCCATACCAACCCCTGATTTCCCCGCCTTATCCTCCACCTCCTTTATGACTTCACGTACCATTTTCCCCTTCTGACTTCTACCCTCATCCCCATGTTTTTGCCCTTCCCAACTCCTTGCTTATACACTCCTCCTCCAACCCCCTTTCCCTAATCACCTCCAACATTTCCTCTAACAACTTTTCGTCCACCACCCTTCTATCAAAAAACCTAATTTTTTCTTCCCCTCTCCTTTCCCTTTCCTGCACCTAAATCCCCATTCCCCTCCACTCTCTCCCTTCCTTTTCCTGTCTTTTAATATTCTTGTCCTCCGACCCTTTCGCCGCCCTCTCCACCCTCTTCTCCTGTCCTCCCTCAAATACCCGAACCTGTTTCTGCTCTGCCACCTGCTGTCTTCTCCCCTCTCCTGCCTTTCTTTCTCTTTCTTACTCTTCTCCCCCCCCTTTTCCCCTTCCACCTTCTCCTCTGTTTTCCTCCTCACTTCTTTTTCGATCCATGCATTTTTCAAATTTGGGACCGGTCTGTCCTTCCATTTTTCTATTACTGTCTTATTTCCCCTTTTTAATCTTGGAAAGCCTTGCTCCCTCTTTCTTCATACCTTCTCCCTCTTACTTCCAACCCTACTTCTATCCTCGCCATTTTCCTCGCTTCTTCAAAACTTTTATTTTTATACGCCATTATTTTATTTGTAACCCGTTCCATTTGTGCCACCTTGCAATCCCTGTCAAGCGCTCCATCTCCACCTCCGCAGTTCGAGCACTTTGCCTTCCTCCTACACTCCCCATGGAAGGCATCGCCACAATTAAAACATCCCCCCGCCCCCTCCTCTGTACCACTTCTTAATATGCCCGAATTTTGAACAATCGAAACGTTGTCTAATACTTTTGACAAAGGGTTTTACTCCTAGACTTATACATTCACCAAAGATCGTTATCCTTGTTGGCAGACTGCCACCTTTAAAATTTATTAGTACGAGGCCGGTCTCTACCGCCTCATACCCCTTCCCCGTTTTTATCTTTCTCTTCATTTTCTCCATCCCCACCACTCCTTGATCCGAACACATCTCTTCTTCCAGTTCTTTAATGGAGAACTCCCAGTCGAGATTTCTCCTCTGTTCCTGTCACCGTTTCCTCTTTCCCTCTGGTCCTTTCGCCCACCCCTATGTTTTCCATGCTCTTCTTCTTACTTCTCTCTTCCTCCCCCGTATTATCCTTCCACCTTTTCTCCTGCTGAACTACCTTCTTCTATCTTCCTCCTTTTCTTCTCCTCCGCCTTTTTTTCTCCTCTCCTTCTTACTTCTGCCCAGCTCTCATGTCACCCTCTCTTCTTTCTTTCTTCCAAATCTTTGTCCCTTCCTTTGTCCAACTCCTCACTAGTTGCCTCCCCCTTTGCCCGTTTCCTTCGTCTGTATTCTTCTTCCTGTCGCCGCCTTATGGTGGCGGCGCTCACGTTTACTAGCTCCATTTTCGCCCTTCTTTCCTCTCTTCCTAACTCCGTGTCCATCTCTTTTCATATCTCTTTTTCTCCGCCTAGTGCCACTGGCCCGTTCGCCCTCCGATCCCTCGCCACCCTGGAGGCCCCACATCTCCAGGTGTGCCTTTATTTCCTTCTTTATACTTCCCCTGCACCTGTTTTCTTCTCACCCACGCACTCGTCCCCCCGTCACCACCTCCTCTTCCTTGTCCTTTCACTCCCTCCTCTGCCACTTCACTATTTTCCACCTAATTTTCCGATTTCTTTCCAACTCTGAAATCACGCTGTGTCTACTCCGCCTTAACACTATTAACACTAGATTGCCCAAGGAAGTCATTTTGACTGCTTTTTAATTTCAATTAGAAAAACAATTATGTATATAATGACACAATTTCTTAGAATTTTGTGACTTTTTCTACAACATATAAATGCGTTTATTAATAATTGTAGTTACCTCCACCCTCCTTCATTTCTGGTATATATACGTGTATGTGTTATACCTATATTGCCCAAAAGCAGTCATTTTGACTGCTTAGGAAATTTTACATAATCAAATGACTCTTATTATTGAATTGAGTAAATTTCTTATATGACCAGTTCGGCTCTGTATTGAAATAACAGTTTTCATTTTTTTCGATTACCGACACATGATAACATACAAGTACATGATAAATTGCCGATTTGGGCGTATACTTGATAAGTTGCAGTTTCTCAATAAACTAAAGTAGTACTTGTTAGTCGAATCTTTATGCAGTGATACTTGGGTAATTATTTACTTTAGTGATTCCTCACCGATTTCGATGACCTTGAAATATGTTGTCAAGGTCACTGTTATGAATACTTTTTCTTTATACATGTTACCGCCGCTCGCCCTTTGTTTTCGAGATATTTGCAAAAATAATTTTATGTCTGAATTAGCCTCTGATTGAGTTGGGGATAAAAAATTATACTTTATTCTTTACTATTATTACTATTATCGTTATTATTAACAGAAATTGGAAAAATTTCTGCCATTATATAAAAAATAACTTCATTTTTAGGACTTATAATAAGGTACTCAATAATCACTGATGCCAAGGTAATAATCAAAATGCGACTGTAAATACTGAACAGATTCGTGAAATACCGTATCTGTAACTGCTTACAAACATAGTGTCATATAAAATTTCAATCATAATATTTACACCATATCAACTTGGTACAAACCAATATTCAAATACCAGTATACAAATAATGTATACTGTGTCAAGCTAATATCGGATAATATTAATAAAGAAAATTGAAATAGAAAATGAATGCGTGGCCGGCCGCTTTACGGCGGCCGGTATAATCTATTCTAACCCAGACCTAATTCATTATATTAGTTACTAGGTAGAATAGTTAGGTTTGGGTTAGGTCTGGATTAGATTTTCTTATACCGGCCGCCGTCAAGCGGCCGGCTACTCAAATCGAGTTTTTAAGCACACCCGTTATATGCATCCATTGCCGGCCGCCTCGATGTATCTATAGAAACAATAAACAATCGGCGATTCAACGCTTACACACACGCTGCCACAGGCACGTACGTATAGACGGAATTCATTGTAGTGGGAGCGATCTTTTTGGCGAAAAATCTCGGAAACTAAGGCCGAGCGGCGGTAACATGTATATAGAAAGAATGTTCATAACAGTGACCTTGACAACATATTTCAAGGTTATCGAAATCGGTGAGGAATCACTAAAGTAAATAATTACCATTAATTTTAAACAAATTTCTTTACACATTAGTTATTCTTTCATAATGCAGTCATTTTGACTGCTTTTGGGCAATATAGGTATATACTAAGTTTCAGTCTTTCTAGTGTTAAACAAAACCTCTAGTAACGATTTAAAATTCCTGCGGATGGAGCAAAACGAATCGGTGAGCAATTACATATCACGTGCCAGAGGACTCGCAACAAAATGTGCTTAGCTCGGCGTGGCAATAACGCCACGCGAACTCGCATATTATACAGTGCGAGGTATCAATCAAGAATGTAGAGAGATCAAAGAAATCCTCAAAACTCAGAGGGAAAAATCGCTGGAAGAGATAAACGAAATATTAAAGGAGCGTGAAAAGGAAATCCAACGGAAGAGCACTAAAAGCGTACCAATTAGGAGCTGCCGCCTATTGAAGGTCGAATCAGTATCAACATAACAAATGGAGAGGCCAAGATGTACCGACCAACACGAGGACAAGGGAATTCGATAAAAGTAAACCAGCAAGTAATGTAATCGAGAACGTTGAAAATGAAAACAAAATAAACGAGTTTAGTATTAAGAATGCGGACAACCGAGGTAATATCCAAAATTTACGTAATTATTGGCTATTCGATAGCAGTGCGACCAATCATATGGTAAATGATCTGAAGTGGTTTAACAATATTAATTTTCAGCATGGAAAACTCCACCAAGCTGGGGAGAACTCAATACTACGAGGAAATAGGTACCGTCGGTATTAATGTAAGACATCCGAACAAAGATGTAATAATAACGATGAAGGACGTCCTATTTGTACCTAAGCTAAGAGAAAACCTGTTGTCTACGACTGTACTGACATCCAGAGAATACACACTCGTACAAGGTGAAAACAAAATAATTATTTACGACAGAGAGGGAAATACGGTAGTAACCGGTGAACTTTACGATAAACACATTAGATTCCTAGCAGAACCGCACGGCGATGAATGCGATAATTACGAATCGTACAACGTAGAAAGAATTGAAACTATTTCCGAAATTTGGCATAAACGATTAGGACATATTAATAGAGAGTACTTATCGAGAATGCGTAATGAAAATTTAGCCATTGGTATAGAGGTAACTTGCTTTGACAAAGAATTCAATTGCACTACTTGTAACATTGGAAAAATAAGTAAAACTTCTCATAAAACAATAACGAGAGCTCAAAGCAAGGTACCATTAGAATTAATTCATTGCGATGTATGCGGGTCTTTACCAACTCCGTCATTAAGCGGATTGCGATACATGTTAGTATTTGTAGACGATTACTCCGGAATGTATTTCACGTACTTCTTAAAGCATAAGAGTGAAACATTCGAAAAATTAGTCACGTTTAAAGAAAAATACGAGAATTTGTTGAATAAAAAGATTAAAAGAGTTAGAACGGATAACAGGGGTGAATTCGTGAATCACTACTGGCAAGAATTCTTAAAAAAGAGCGGAATAACGCATGAAAAAACTATTCCATATAATCCCGAGAGTAATGGTAAAGTAGAAAGGGCCAACAGAACAATATTAAAACGCGCGAAAATGTCATCACATAGTAGCTCTTTACCGCCAAAATTCTGGGCTGAGGCTGCAGCCTACAGCAGTCACGTAAGTAATCTCACTCCGCGAAAAAATAGAACGAAGACACCATTTGAACTGTTCTTCGGAGTAAAACCGAATGTGAATTATTTACGAGTTTTCGGATGCGTAAGGTATTATTATATTCCGAAAGAAAAGAGAACTAAGCTAGATCTACCAGGTAGGATAGGTATTTTTGTACGCTATTTCCGGGAAAGACGCGGATACAGGATATATGATCCGAACACAAAGAAAATAGTAGAAGAAAGGTTAGTAAAGTTTAATGTGAAAGAGTCGGGAAAGAAATTTTTTGAGGGTAATGACAATTACAAAGAAATGTACGATTTAGAGTATCCTACTACATTAAAATACACTAACGAAACGTTCGATAATAACGAAGATGAAACCAATCGTGAAATTGACAGTTATGATAGAGAAAGGAACGATAACTCACACCAACAAGTAGAGTCAGTTAGAAACAATGAGGAAAATGTCAAAAATATAGAAACTCCACGACAACGTGGTAGACCTCCGGGCTCAAACCGAGAGGCAGTAGAGTTTAGAAGCATATTACGTAGAATAGAAGACGTAGAAAGAAATGAGCGAGAAGGATCGTGTAGGTCACAACGAGTTAGAAACAGAGATCAGGTTAATTTGATATGTAGTAATGTAATACCATCTAACTATTTAGAAGCAAAGACAAACACTAAATGACAAAATTGGAAAGATGCTATGGAAAATGAATTACAATCTATTGAAAAGCATTCAGTTTGGGAAGTGGTTGATAAACCGATTGATAGTGAACTCGTTAAAAGCAAATGGGTTTCCACTGTAAAGGACGATAAGGAACAAAACAGTATTAAATATAAGGCGCCGCTAGTCGCGGCAGGTTATAATCAAATAAAAAGAAAGCATGGCGATTGTTAATGCTAATAGGCGTAAAGTTACATTGGAAATTTAAATTCTTTGATGTCAAAACAGCATATCTATATGGTGAAATTAACGAAAAGGTTCTTCTTACTTTACCCCCAGGATTTGAAAAATATTATGGTGACAATAAAGCTTTAAAACTAAGAAAAAGTATACCCGGACTGCCACAGTTCGGGCGTAATTGGTATTTAAAACTTAAAAATACTCTAACAGGTATCGGCTTTAAACAGTTAACATCAGAAAATTCTATTTTTACATTGGCCGAAGGGCGGAACATCATTGTAATTGCAGCTTATGTTGATGATCTTACAATTCTATATGGGAATACGGATCTATTCAACAAAATAATATCACAAATTAAAGAGACTTTCGAAGTGGTTGAAACTACAAATGCTAACACGTTTCTGAATATTAAAGTTGCGAGATTCAAAACGAGTATAGGATTATCTCAAGAGGAATATACTGAAAAATTGTTACGTAAACACAATATGTACGTATGTAACGCTGTATCAACGCCAATAGTACTTACCAGGCGAGGATAAAAATTGTGAAACGTCAACGGACGTAATCGATCAGGAATTGTACCAAGAAACAATCGGCGAATTACTTTACATAGCGAATCGAATTAGGCCAGATATCGCATTCGTAGTATCGTATTTGTCACAGTTCAATCATCGACCGGAAAGGAGACATTTGTTATTGACTAAAAGAGTACTAAGTTATTGGCGAGGTACAAAAGATAAAATTCTTTATGATAGCGATGAGCATGGTAATTTAGAAGCCTACTCGTATGCGAGTTGGGGAAATGCGGAAGGAGGTAAATCCTTCTCAGGGGGAGCAATATTGATAGGAGAGCTATTAGTTATGTGGCGATGTAATAAGCAAAAGTGTGTTGGACTTTCGACATGTACAGTAGAATTATTCGCGTGCGCTGAAATAGTAAAAGATACTACATGGGTTATTAACGTATTAGCCGAAATGAATTTAGAAATATTCTGTCCAAAACCTACAATTATGTACTGCGATAACACAGCAGCTATTGAATAGATGAAAAATAGTCGTTCTTCCAACAAAACTAGACATGTAAATTTAAAGTTTCACTTCGTACGAGATGAAATCGAAAAGGGTAGACTAAGTGTTAGACATGTTGATACGAGATACATGATTGCGGATTTTCTCACTAAAGCGGTGACACGGGAGGAACTGTTATGGTCTTTAAGTAAAATTAAATTAATGGACTACGACGAGATTGGACCAGATAAAGATTGATGTAAAACTACGTTGCTCATAGGAGGAGATTGTAGGCAATTACACGTATAGACAAACATGTAATATGTATTAGTATGTGCGCCGTAGTTAGAGTGGGATTAGAAATACGGACACCCGAAACGTTTCCGTAGTCGCTCCGCAGTCGTTAAGAAGTAAACACAAATCATCTTATGTATTCACCAGTTATATACACTCCTGGAAAAAATTAAAGGAACACTATAATTTCCCGAAAATTTTGGTCATTTTCAAATGGCTGTATATCCACGAGAAATGGTCGCAAAAAATATTTAAAAAAAGCATTTTAACGCTTGAAGTCTCTAGTTTTTGAAACAATGGCTCAATTTTTTTTCTTCATTGATTATGATACTGTTTTATCCAGAAGAAGCGCAGGAAACGAAGTTTCAGAATTTTTTGCCTTATTTGGACGTATGCACGGGCCAAAAGAATTTTTTTCAGATAAATCCAATGGAGGGCTCTTATAGCGCAAACATTTCTCTTTAATTTCGTTTTTTTGGTTTTCTTGTATAATTTTTATTGACCGAGTTATTTGCTATCAAAGCAAAAAAGGAACTTTTCACTTTGAACTTGCGAACGCATGATCGTAGAAACTTTTTCATGAGTGTTTTGGAAAGCTAAGAAATTATCCTTTCAAATCCTTTAGTTGCCAATTTAGTGAGATTTTTTTTGCATCGTATAACATCCATTTTAAAATGATCCCAAAAATTGCATATTTACCATTTGTTAGAAAACATGATGCCACTTCAAGGAAAATCATGGAATCATTCAAGTGTCCACGTTTTTTGTGAGGTGAAACTACCCCTCAAACACTGTGCAAAAGGCCAGACCGATCAGATTTTTTTTTCCGTATGTCCTCGATGGTCAAACATGCGATATGGTCTAAAAAATTGAAGGATCACCTGTTTTACGTTATGTTTCTCTGTCAAAACCCTTTCTTTTGTTCTCATGGCTTTTGAACGATTGTTGAACATTTTCTTTTTGTTAGTTCAACGTCATTTTAGTAAAAAGAAAAGATTTCAAAAATTAAAAAAAAAAATTTATTCAAACTCTTCGCAATGACGAAAACTGTACTTCAATATCTGGTATTAGCACCACCCAAAGCGCGCCACGAGTTGGCGCATGCGCGGTCGGACCTACGCATCACTGCGCATGCGCCAACATAGCAAGATAAGAAGCTGCGCCGCAGCCTGCCACTCACGCAGCAACCTGCGACTCTAAATTCGAATTTCAGCTCACATCTTTTTTGCATCAAATTATGTCCCGGCGTCATTTATCTGACTACGAAGTCGCTCGGCTTGTGACTTTGTTGGAGGAGGGCCACAGTCAGCGACAAGTTGCTAATTCTTTTGGTGTAAGTCCGTCGGTTGTCAATCGTCTTTATGCTCGATTTCGAAATACTGGGCAGTACTCTCGCAGATCAGGGCAAGGACGCAGACGTGCGACAAGTTCGCGAGATGATAGGATGATTGCCAGATATGCTTTTCGGGAGCCAACCATCACTTCACGCTTAATTGCGGGACAATTTGTGAACAACAGACAGAATCCGCCACGTGCGATCTCTAGTAGGACCGTCAGGAATCGATTGAGGGACGTTGGGTTGCGTTCGAGGCGCCCAATGCGAGTCCCGTTGCTCACTCCCACACATCAACGACAGCGTTTGGCATATGCTCGCCGTTATGTGCACTGGGGTCAGCGGCAATGGACAAATGTCCTCTTTACTGACGAGTCCCGATTTTGTCTCCACGGGAACGATCGACGGGTTCGGGTCTGGCGTCGCCGTGGTGAACGCTATAATGCCAACCATATAAGGCCGGTCACCGCGTTCAGTGGTGGATCGGTTATGGTTTGGGCCGGGGTATCACAGTACTCACGTACCCCATTAATTGTCCTTCCACCTCGTGGGTTGACCGCTGAGCGGTACGTGGACGAGATTCTGCGCCCCGTTTTACTCCCTCTGCGTCAACGCATGGGGAATCGCTTCGTACTTATGCAGGATAATGCAAGGGCGCATACGGCACGCCATACGCTACAATTTCTGCGCCAAAAGTCAATATCAGTGCTCGACCATCCACCAGTGAGTCCAGATCTGAATCCCATTGAGCGTGTTTTGGAGATTCTTGGGCGACGTTTGCGACGACAGTACCCGAACCTGGCGAATTTGAGGCAATTAGGAGACGCCCTCCGCCAAATTTGGAACAGAATTCCTCAAGTGCAAATTCGGAAATGCATTAACATGCGCAACCGATTGAGGGAAGTAATCGTGCGAAGAGGTGGCAACACCCATTATTAGACCAAACACACATACACACACACACACACACACACGCATCGGAGGGTGAGTTTGGAGTCAAAAAATACTGCGGGAGTGACGAAGCGCAGGGTCTCATCTCTCCATGCTGACGCACACACTATGAAGTGTAAATCCGACTGTGCATGCGCCAACTCGTGGCGCGCTTTGGGTGGTGCTAATACCAGATATTGAAGTACAGTTTTCGTCATTGCGAAGAGTTTGAATAAATTTTTTTTTTTAATTTTTGAAATCTTTTCTTTTTACTAAAATGACGTTGAACTAACAAAAAGAAAATGTTCAACAATCGTTCAAAAGCCATGAGAACAAAAGAAAGGGTTTTGACAGAGAAACATAACGTAAAACAGGTGATCCTTCAATTTTTTAGACCATATCGCATGTTTGACCATCGAGGACATACGGGGAAAAAAATCTGATCGGTCTGGCCTTTTGCACAGTGTTTGAGAGGTAGTTTCACCTCACAAAAAACGTGGACACTTGAATGATTCCATGATTTTCCTTGAAGTGGCATCATGTTTTCTAACAAATGATAAATATGCAATTTTTGGGATCATTTTAAAATGGATGTTATACGATGCAAAAAAAATCTCACTAAATTGGCAACTAAAGGATTTGAAAGGATAATTTCTTAGCTTTCCAAAACACTCATGAAAAAGTTTCTACGATCATGCGTTCGCAAGTTCAAAGTGAAAAGTTCCTTTTTTGCTTTGATAGCAAATAACTCGGTCAATAAAAATTATACAAGAAAACCAAAAAAACGAAATTAAAGAGAAATGTTTGCGCTATAAGAGCCCTCCATTGGATTTATCTGAAAAAAATTCTTTTGGCCCGTGCATACGTCCAAATAAGGCAAAAAATTCTGAAACTTCGTTTCCTGCGCTTCTTCTGGATAAAACAGTATCATAATCAATGAAGAAAAAAAATTGAGCCATTGTTTCAAAAACTAGAGACTTCAAGCGTTAAAATGCTTTTTTTAAATATTTTTTGCGACCATTTCTCGTGGATATACAGCCATTTGAAAATGACCAAAATTTTCGGGAAATTATAGTGTTCCTTTAATTTTTTCCAGGAGTGTATAAAGTTATTTTCTTTTGTCAAATATATTGAACAAACATATAAATATTCTATACCACATTAAATATAACAAAAAGTTGTTCCTTGATACCGTAAAGTGAGAAAAACCCCCTAAAACGGGTCCAATTATCAAACGGCCATAACTCTTACAATAGTAAAGGTACCTCATTGAAATTTTTTTCTGAAGCAGAGGCCGCGAGTACTTGCAAAAAAAGTATTAAACAAAATTTCTGCAGGACGTCAATCAAATTTATTAAAAATGAAAAACAACTTTTTAAGAAAAATCGATAGGGCGGAAAAAAAAGTTTCAAATTGTACTGAAAAAATTATTTTCGGTTGCGGGGGTTAATTACAATAATTTTTGGTGAATAGACCTACCCCCGAAATCCTACCCACTTTCTAGAAAATAATTCAGTACGGGCGGAACTTTAAACATTAATACTTTTTATACGAAGCCTCCATCAACAAATTAGTATTCTTCATTTTCGTCTTATTTTGGCCTCTAGAATCTCTCATTAAAATTTTTCCCAGAGGTGACCGATCACCCTGTATAAAAATGGGAAACAATACAATAACATTAAAGAGCTAGGGAGTGCAATAAGATTCAAATAGAATAAAATTCAAAAAACAACATTACAGAAACTAATTAATAGTATGAAAAACAGAATATCTGATATAATTAAGAACAAGGGCGGTAGTACAAGTTACTAATTTTTCAATTTAATCCTCTGAGACAAAGGGTATAGCCGAATAAGGGGGTCAAATGTGCCCTTGAACCAAATTTGACATACGATGAAACCATTGATAGAGCATCAGAAAACAAAAATTCTACGCCAAATTTCAACCCTCTATCTTGTTCGGAAGGGTAGTTACAGGGAAAATCCGGATTAGTGAATTTGTGCCTATTCCCCCTATTTAATACAGTACGAAAATTATAAAAAAATCTGGTGCATTGTGATTATTAAGATACGTGTTTGAGAATTTTTTCTGATTTTTCGATTCCAAATCCTAGGTGTGAAAAATGAAGAACGCAAAAAAAACACAAAAAAATACCAATTTCGTATTGAAGCTTTCGAGACACTAGATTTATATAATTACTGTAAATGCATATTGTCATTGGTTATGTACCTGAATTTTTTCAGATTTTTTGACAGGATGTGACGTAGTAGCAAAAATCAAAAACCGATTTTTTCGGCGTTTTTCGCGTGAAAAAGCAATTTATACTTTGGTTTTAAACAATTCTATGTTGTGTAGAACGGTGTATAGAATATAAAAACAAAAATAAGTCACCAAATTAAAGGTGCTATGCGCGTTGTATTCAGAGGTGTCAGCAGTATTTCGTAGAGGTGTGATGGTGCAGTGAGCGAGTCGTGGTTTGACCCTCGGAAAGGTAGGACGTGTTATAATTGTCAATCGTGCAGTTTAGCATTGTGTTATAAACTCACTAAAATAAGTGTCTGCGAGACCACTCCCCCGGTGGGGGGTTCGCCTCGCAAACTTTGCAAAAAAGTCTCGGAGAACGAGAAAATTTGCGAAACAGCATGTGCATACAGTGAATTCGCGAAAAACTTATTAAAAGAGAATGGCAGCAATGCCAAGCAATTAAACAAAAACAGAATACTCATCAAATATATAGACGACGATGACAATAACGTGGAGAAAATCGCAAAACGAAACTTAAAAAATAAACTGATAAAAAGACTAAATCCGCCTCCCAATCTTCCGAATAGAAGATCCAAGCTACTAAGAGCTACAGAATCACCAGACATGGGAAAAAATGAAGAAACAAAAGAACACCGCGGTCGCGGTCAACGCAATGGACTGCGATCGTGAAATAATAATGAAAGACGATCAAATACCATCGCCCGAAGAACTCACAAAACTAATAACCGATTTACAACAAACAGTAGCAAAGTTAGAAAAGCAATTAGAAGAGGAACGCAAAACAATATCAAGAAGCCATGAATCGTACACGATCAAAATACCAGTGCAGAACAAATTTGAAAGTCTGCAACTCGACACCAATGCAGACTCCAGCCCCCAGTCGAGCTTACCTGCAAGCGAACAAAAAAAAAATGAACACGCAAGAAAAAGAAGCGGAATATCCCAGCCCTAGCGGAAAACGCCACGCCAAAAGAAAACAATTGACAGAGGATTGGGCCAGCCAGGCCATCGCACCAAAGAAAAGGGAAAGCGTAACGTCTTCGCTGCCGCTCAGCGAAGGGGATGCCAACACCACCAAACCTACACGGCAACCTCCGATCAACATATTCGGCCAAGCACCAAAGGAAACGATAGATATTATCAAAAAGACAGGTATAACCAACTTCTTCGTAAAACAAATCAATAACGCTAAACATCTCTTATATGTAAATAATTCAATAGATTTTAAAAACGCTTGTTTAATCCTAAAAAACAATAACACCCAATTCTTCACTTTCACACCCAAACAAGAAAAGTCAATATCGGTATTGCTAAAAAACTTAGATGGGGACTTCAATGCTGAGGAAGTTCTCAACGAACTAAAAAATAAAAAGATCCAAGGACTTAACTTTCTGAATGTAATTTAATTGCAAACGATACGTTCCATTAAAGAAGCGATAAAACTGCCAATTTTTCTAGTCAAACTCTCCCCTGACAGCAAACCGGAGAAATTAAAACAAATTAAAATACTATTATATTCCGCCGTAGTATGGGACAAACTAAACAAAAAAGAACAAGTACAATGTAAAAGATACCAAAGAATAGGTCATTCCGCTATTAATTCCAACCTAGAATATAGATGCGTGAAATGTAACGAAAAACATAACCCGGGCGAATGTAAACTCCTACCACAGAACCATAACGATAGATCCACAAACTTAGAACAACCGTACTGCGTACACTGCAAAAATTATGGAAATCCCGCATCGTACAGGGGATGCCCAAAACTTATGTAGCGAAAGGCTGCAACGAACAATTTGAATATTCGCGCAATTAGAGACTAACAAGGAACCATCGCGAACGGTCCGGCTTCGATTTTGATGAAACTTTGTACACTTATAAAGCAGCCAAAAATAATCGACACGTATTTTTTTTTAGCTGCGGTAACTCGAGTTTAAGGGGTGAAACCACCCCTTGAAGTTTTGGCTCGAAACGGCTATCTCGAAAACGGAAAGACATACAAAATTTGTTAATGGGCGAGGTTGATGGTTTCTTATGTACAATAACATGGTGTTAAAAAATTTAAAAAAATACAATTTGTTTATAACAAAAAAAATGTATTAACTTAATTTTTCATTTTATTGAAATTTTCATAATGACAAAAAATGACGAGCATTTTATTCCAAATCCATTGGTATGCGATTTTTTAAAATTGCCTCCTACAGTTTTGCAGATTTTGATGATTTACATCTTGCGCGCACATCCATTATGGTAGTAGCCGTTCTAACTTTGATTTTAATGAAGCATTGTAGGCTTGCACTAAATTATACAGTAACAAGTAACAAGTAACAATAACAGTAACAAGTTTCTTAACAGCAATGAAAAGATTTTTTTTTAAGCCCACCTATGACATTGTGGCAAAGGGGGAGCGATTTATAAATTATAAATACATACAGTGTGTATACCAGGAGATAAAGATACACTTATTATTCTCATGATGTACTTGCTTTAAAATACAAATTGAATAAATAAATATTGTCATTTCTGCGGCTCGCCTATCATGCAGTTTACGCACGTTATCTAAATCTTCACTGTTGTGAAAGCATTCTGTGTAATTTGTATAATAAAAATACGTGTCAAATGAGATTAGTATGTGCATCTGTATCTCTGTTGTTATTAACATTCTTTAAAATCGAGACGGTTTTTGTAATAAACATGATAAAATGGGTATATTGAAATGGAGTTTGTATTATACCTTTTGATAACGTGACATATCGTAAAGTTAATTAAATTGATTGCCCTTGTCATGTGAAAATAATATTTGTTGGTATATAAGTGGGAGAACTTGGATATATATATATATATATTGCAATTAGCTCTTTATAAGCGTGTAGAACATTGTTGGTTATCCATACAGCCGAGGTGCCGATTCTGGGCATTTAAACGTTGCACTTATCCAGCCAATCTTTTGTTGCATATATCCAGCTTTTACTGTATTCGGAAAGATGGTAAATATTAATCCTATTAATGTAATAACTTTACTGTCTGCTGCGTTTGTTGAGTGGGACCAGGGACCCACGCCAATTAATAGCGCAGAAGAAAATTTAAGGGATGTATTATTCGATTTAATTGTAAGAAGTGTCGAAGACACGGCATTCCTGGTTGAACATGAAACGTGTGTTGAAATGGACGGGACGCCTATCGACCAAGAAAATCAGGATGCTGATTTGAACTGGTTGTGGGTAGATGAAGAGGAGGAAAATAGGACACCGAATATTCCAAACATATACGAACAAGACGTTGTATGTAATTCGAATATAAAAGGAAAGCTGTGGCGTACTGGAACAGCGGGAAGTCGAAGCGATTAAAATTAGACACCGTACGTTCCAAATTCCGTCACGTGAAATCCGAAAGAATGCTTCGTAAATGGGCTTTACAAGTTGAACAGAGTGGTACAAAAAAGGAAAAGATAAAACGTATTGCAGAGTATACATTTAATAAATTTATGGAAGCTCGGCAGTTAAGAGTAATTGTGCATGAAGTAGATCTACGGCGATGGGCTTTACAAGCGAGGGACATAGAAAATTTACAAACATTTAAAGCCGGATATACTTGGCTATATACTTTTAAAAAGATGTTTAGATTAGTGTCCAGAAAAATTACCAGATTTGTAACCACAAATATGGTAAATCGAGAAGACGATATTCATTTGCAATGCAGCGCATTCGTGAATGAAGTAAAATCATATATAGCCCGAAATGAACCACACAATGTTTACAATTCCGATCAAAGTGGTTTTAATTTGGAATTACATTCAGGGCGCACTTTGGCTGAAGAAGGTATAAAAATCGTAGAAGGAGGTGTTCAATCAGTGTCATCCACCACTCATAGTTACACCATCCAGCCAACCATTTCAGCTGATGGACAATTACTGTCACCATTATTTATTGTACTGAAAGAGAGTACAGGACATTTCGGGCCGATTGTGGAACAACATTTATTTCGCCCTGACAATGTATATCTTGTAGCTTCAAAGTCAGGCAAATTAACTACGGTCCATTTCAAGACCTGGTTAAGAGAGATTTACTTCGCAAATACTGGGGCCGCAACAGTTCTAATTCTTGATTCCTGGAGTGGTCACTGTAAGAAGACGGTGAACGAAGTTACTCCCGAGGGTAAAAATGTAAAACTTTTTATAATACCAAAAGGTGGAACAAAGTATGTTCAACCACTGGATGTTTACGGTTTCCGCACTTGGAAAAATTTCGTCCGCCGATTTTCCGATATAGTTCTCGTTTTAAATCACGACATTAATCTCCACGCTAGGAATAATATAATTAAACTTCAATCTCTGGTCCACAATCAATTTTCATCGCCAAGGTTCCAAAATTTTATTAAATACTCCTGGTATAAATCCGGATATATAGATGAAAAGCCAAATGCATTCCAGAATCCTGTTGAGTACTGCTATTCTGTTGAAAATGAGCCAACATGTCATATTTGCGGTGACGTGGCAATAATTAAATGCGCATGGTGTAAGAAATCTTTATGTTTCAAACATTTTTTCGACGAGTACCACTATTGTCGGAACTATATAGAATAATTGTTATACACACTGCATATATTTATAATTTATAAATCGCTCCACCTTTGCCACGATGTCATAGGTGGGCAATAAAAATAATTAATCCTTTCGTTGCTGTTAAGAAACTTGTTACTGTTATTATTACTCGCTACTTATTACTGTATAATTTAGTGCAAGCCTACAATGCTTCATTAAAATCAAAGTTAGAACGGCTACTACCATAATGAATGTGCGCGCAAGATGTAAATCATCAAAATCTGCAAAACTGTAAGAGGCAATTTTAAAAAATCGCATACCAATGGATTTGGAATAAAATGCTCGTCATTTTTTGTCATTATGAAAATTTCAATAAAATGAAAAATTAAGTTAATAAATTTTTTTTTTGTTATAAACAAATTGTATTTTTAAAAATTTTTTAACACCATGTTATTGTACATAAGAAACCATCAACCTCGCCCATTAACAATTTTTTTGTATGTCTTTCCGTTTTCGAGATAGCCGTTTCGAGCCAAAACTTCAAGGGGTGGTTTCACCCCTTAAACTCGAGTTACCGCAGCTAAAAAAAAATACGTGTCGATTATTTTTGGCTGCTTTATAAGTGTACAAAGTTTCATCAAAATCGAAACCGGACCGTTCGCGATGGTTCCTTGTAAGTAACGCGTGCGCGCGCGCGAGAGGAGGAGAGAAAGAGAGAGCGTGTGTGCGAGGTATGTATAAATAATCTGCGAGCGAGCGGGCTTGGCTCTCTTCCTGTTTCGCCTCGCTTCAGCAGTCGATTTGTATCATTAAAGTATTTTTGTTAAAACGTGCTCACAAAAGCATTTTGTTAAAACGCCCTCACGCTTATAGAAATTAAAAACAAAATAATCGAAAAACGGGACCAGCAAGATAAACTAAAAGAAAAACGTCTCAAAAGCATACAAACTCTGGTAGATCAGAGGATTTCTTTCAGCTCAGTGATCGCAGGTAACAACAGCCTTCACCGAAGACAGGTAAACGACTCGACCCCTATTCAAACCAACCCCCAAACAGACGATACACTGAACACTTATTCCCTGTTTGAAAAATTAGAAAAAACAATTGCTAAAACGATAAACACGCACATAAACAAAATATCTGAACAAATCCAATCAAACACAAACAAAATCAACATGATTCTTGAGATGTTCGATATAAACCTGTAGATAAATTCAACCGCGCAGTAAACGGGAAAATACAAATCAAAACCTTAAAGGTTATTGCAATAAACGTAAACTCTATTATATCTAACGAAAGAAGAACCACACTAAACGACTTCATAGAATCACAAAACCCGGACATGACATTCTTATGCGAAACCAAACTAAACGCAAGCCACAAACTCTATTTTAAAGACTATAATCTAATCAGAAATGACAGACCTAACT
This sequence comes from Colletes gigas, assembly GCF_013123115.1. Classification (NCBI taxonomy): domain Eukaryota; kingdom Metazoa; phylum Arthropoda; class Insecta; order Hymenoptera; family Colletidae; genus Colletes; species Colletes gigas. The sequence continues at coordinate 76,387 of NW_025106736.1, forward strand.
CCAATCAGGCGGGGGGAACTGCCATCCTGGTCAGAAACGACATAAAATTCAAAATTGTCAACGTAGGAGCAAAACAAAACTCCAACCTAGACCCCACAATATTAGAAACAAACTTACCGGACAACACAAAACTCCTTTTCATTGCCGCTTATGCAGCAGGGGGCCAAAATAAAGAATTCATTCAAGACCTTGACAGCCTTTTCGAGAAACAAAATCTAGACAGCATAAGCAATTACTACGTTCTTGCAGGTGACCTAAACGCCAGACACACCTCCTAGGGCAACAACACAAACAACGTAAGGGGTATTTGCCTCCATTCATGATATCAAAGAAACCAAGTAACTTATAAACTAGATTTACGTAGCACGGACACCCCCTCTTTTCCAAGATAATATCCTTTCTCAGATAATAGACTAGCATTTCAAAACTTAAATTCTGACAAAATAAAGTGCATAGATTACGATAGTGACCACAAAGCTCTAAAAATGCAAATCACCATAAACCAACACCCACTCCTTTTCTTTGACAAAAACTCACCAGATGAAAAAATCAACTTCTACAAAGCAGATTGGAACAAATACAGACAATTTCTACAGGACTCCTCCCTCAACCTAGACATACCCAACAACAGAAACCTATCAATCCAGGAAATAGACTCGCTCCTAGACTCACTAAACAAAAACATAAACAAAGCAATAGACCACGCTGTTCCCCATTACAACTTTAACATAAACTCCACCGACAAATATATCACAACCCTCATCAAAGAATTACGCACCGAAAAAAGCTACCTACTAACGTAGATAAATAACCTCTCTAAAAGAAACTACATCACCGAAGCAGCAAAAAACCTCCTTAAAACATTAAAAAAGCTCCTAGAAAACACCAGACACAAAATAAAACTGGCCTTCCAAGAATCAGTGAATCAGTGAAAAATATGTAGCATATCCATACACAAACCAAAAGATCTCTTCCCAAAAATAAATATTATTTTTAGACCAAAAAATGTTAGCGGCACAGGCACATTAAAAATCCCTAGTAACTCCGAACACATCATCCGAGAAGCGAATATCGACACTTCCACACTAGAAAAAGACAACAATGACAACTACATTATTAACAACCCAATAGAGAAATTAAACATTCTAGGCGCTCACTTCCAATCAGTGCACACGCAAAATGACAACATGGGCAAAGAACAACTCTCAAATATCATCAAACTTAAAATAGACACACTAAAAGCAGAAATAGCAACCGATAGATCAAATAACAACACCATTTGTAACTTTTCACAGGAAAATACATCAGACAACCCAAACGAACTCATGACACCACCCAATTACTTCACATCCTTTGATAAATTAAATACTACCTTCCGAAAATTAAATAACAAAAAATCCTCCAGTTTCGACAAAATTCCAAATATAGCGTTAAAACAACTACCACAACAATATATTACTTACTACACAATAATATTTAACAACTGCCTTAATTCACTCTACTTCCCCCAAATCTGGAAAAGAGCGAAACTAATAACAATAAAAAAAAAAGGTAAAGAAGACCGTGATCCATCAAGCTACAGACCCATAAGTCTGCCCCCAAACATTAGCAAAGTCTTTGAGACAATCATCTCTAACGCCATAAATAATCACTGTTTTGAAAAAAAAGTAATCCCAGAATGTCAATTCGGATTTCGTTATAAACACTCCACCGTTCACGCATCGACCAAATTTACTTCAGACATTTACTGGGTCAGAAATGCGGGCGACTGCGTTGGCGTTTGTTTTATAGATCCCGAAAAGGCTTTCGACACAGTCTGGCTAGACGGATTATTTTATAAATTAATAAAAAAAGAATTCCCTAGGCACCTAATAAAAATGATTTGGCACATGCTCCACGACAAGCGCTTCGTCGTATCCGAAGTGGATAACAAATCCTCAAAATCCTTCCCAATAAAAAACGGTTTGCAACAAGGAACGGTCAACTCCCTTACACTATTCAACATTTTTACCAGCGACCTTTTACATATGTATAGACTTAACGATAATAGCAATAAATGTGCAATAGCTTTCGCTGACGACCTATCAATTTACACAAATGGTAACAAACCCTCGACAATAAAAACAGACCTACAACAACTTTTGAATAAAATCCAGGACTATTTCCAAACATGGAAACTAAAAATTAACGCACTGAAATGCGAAACAATCTTGTACAGATCATACATATCAAGAAATTCAGACGCAAGCTCAGATGTAAAAGTACACTCAAAACACTTTTCCTTACACGTAACAAACAACCCAAATATTAAAGTGCCTCACAAAAAGATAGTTCGCTATCTTGGTATTAACATAGACTTCAAATTAAACTATACACAACACATAAGCATACAGTTACAAAAAACACAGAAAGCCTTCATTATCCATAAAAGATTATTCTACTCTAAAGACCTAAACAAACAAGTGAAAATCCTCTGTTACAAGCTGCTAGTCAGACCCATTTTAACATACGGATGTCAAATATGGTATAATATCAGCTCCAGTATTATGGACAAAATTAGACTATTCGAAAGAAAGTGCTTAAGAGCTTGCATAGGAAAACACAGATCAGCCGAATCTGACTACATAAAATACATCAGCAACCACAAACTCTACGAGGAGGCACAAATAGTCCGAATAGATTTATTTATTTTAAAACTAATTAGAGATCACTGGTCAAAAATAAATAGAATCACATCCAACTCATTAATATCACATACACTCTATCCCAACCCACAATATTTCACAAAAACCAGACACACAGGCTACACCCCACCAGAATCGTTTATCTACATGGACGAAAAGGGCCTCATCCAAAATGAAAATAACGTTCCTCTAATCTACCACATTAATAGAAAACCGTGAAATAAGAAACTGCTATATGATAAAAACATGAATGTAAACGACGAAAATCTCAAATTCACCTATAGACTCTCATCCATAGACTTAACAGATAAGCATCGAAAAAATGTACGCAAATACCGGTGGTTAAACTAATCAAACCAGTATCTATCCCCCTTTCACCCAACCTACCTTCTACCCATTAACCCAACAACTCCCTCTTCTTGTCACTCTAGTATAGTTTTTTACTATGCCTTTTCTATACTAAACTTAAGCGTAATAGATTAAGTCCCTATACTCATTTTAGTTAAGGTTATTAAACGCCATTAAGTGCAATACATGTAATCCACACCGAAGACGACGCGTACTCAAATAGAGTCTTTAGTCTGTAAGAATTAATGTTCTTTAAGCCATGTTTTTCCTATTTCTATACGTTTAAGGATCCGTTGTTAAATTGTTGTATATGTTTGTATATATCTCATAAGGCTTTAATAAACGTATGTTTAAAATGCTGCAGTGAGTAAGATGCTTAACTGTGGATATGCTGCAAACTTTTTAACGCTGGTTCGCACCCCGTTTAAAGCACATCGTTTTTTTATTTTATTAACCTCTTGCACTACTCTGAAATTCGGAAAAAGCCGTACCTAACCCATACGCCCGAATGATCGGAACGAGCCCTAATATCGGAACTTGAAACTCGATATGTCGATCGACGGAATATCGACATGTATTTACGAGTTCGACTCGTGATATTCATGGTTTGACAAAATGTCGATTACAAGTTAGACTCGTGTTATTTATGTTTGACATGAAATTGAACAACGAGCCTGACTCGTGATATTCAAGTTTGGCCTAAAATTTTCATCACGAGTCAGACTCGTGAAAATAGTGCAAGGGGTTAATCATATATTTTTTCAATTTTCAACTATATAATAATGAATATCTATTTAAAATATTTAAAAAATATACACGAAAATAATTATGGAGCAGTTTCTATTCCATTGTTTCTCTAGCTGTGTATTCGCTTAAATACCCTACTGTTTCATATTTTCTACGTTAAATGAACATACGTGCTTAGTTTAAAAATCTCATACCTTTAATAATTCTGAATAGTGGAAGCAGATTTCTTCAATAAAAAGAACATAAGCAGTCTTTGCATATAGTTACGGATATTATGATGGCAAGGCTTATGGTGTGCACGATTGGAGATCCAAATTCTCCGTGTACAATATTTACATCTACTGACAGATTAAATTACATATTTTAGACGAGAAAGTGTCCTATTGTTACCCATTTCCGTTATACATGTCCATATTGATTCCTGTTATTAATACAATTCTTTATATTTTTCAATACTTAATACATATATGAACTTTTTTATACTAACACTCCTCTACATGATCGTCATGGTCGACTACATGGTCGAATATAATTCGACTATTTTTATAACGCTCTATTTTTCAATAGTTGCTGTCGTAATTATTTATTAATGTTACGCAGCCAGAGAAACGATGGAGTAGAAACCGCTCCATAATTTTTTTTTTTGCGTATATTTTAGGTGAAACTATTTTTTAAATATTTTAAGTCGATTTTCATTGTTAACCAGCGTCAAAAAGCTTGCAACGTATCCACAGTCAAGCATATCACCCATTGCACCAACACATCTCTTGGAAATAATGCTAATACTTCTGAATATATTGTTTTTCTATTCTGTAGACCGTACTACTTAACATAGAATTGTTTAAAACCATAGAATATAGTTATCCATTAAAGGGAATACAAAAATTCAAAGTATAAGTTGCTTTTTCGCGCGAAAAACGCCGAAAAAATCGGTTTTTTGATTTTTGCTACTACGGCGCATCCTGCCAAATAATCTGAAAAAATTCAGGGACATAACCAATGACAATATGCATTTACAGTAATTATATAAATCTAGTGTCTCGAAAGCTTCAATAAGAAATCGGTATTTTTCTGCGTTTTTAATTTTTCACGCCTAGAATTTGGAATCGAAAAATCGGAAAAAATTCTCAAACACGTATCTCAATAACCACAATGCACCAGATTTTTTTCATAATTTTCGTACTCGATTAAATAGGGGAAATAGAAACTAATTGCCTAATCCGGATTTTCCCTATAAATACCCTTCCGAACAAGATAGAGGGTTGAAATTTGGCGCAGAATGTTTTTTTCTGATGCTCTATCGATGGATCCATCGTATGTCAAATTTGATTCAAGGGCACATTTGACCCCTTTATACGGCTATACCCTTTCGCCGTATTTTCGTGTGTTAAACTGTAATATCTTGTTTATGATAAAAATAAACTATTTTCTCCAAATCTATATATTACTTTTCCAGCTTCTATTATACCTTAATTATTTCCTAGCATTCCTTTCATTATACCATCAAAATTATTTAAATTCTTATTAAAAATCATAGAGTTCTTATAGAAATTTCGTCCACTGTATTGTTCCACGAGTTGGCGATGGCCGTTGTCGTTCGGCCGACGTTGGCCTCGAAGACCGTGCCACCCGCGGAACAATGCAGCCCTTCGCTGGTCAACTCGGGCCTAGGGCTTTCGTTCTTGTTAAAGCACTCGATGGTTTTACTACGAAATTTGCCAGATGCGGAATATTCGAAAACTTTTGCGACGAAGTCACGGTTCCGCATCTGGCAATATAAAAGAGCGGAAAAGCTCGAACTGAGCGAACGGAACAGATTTTTTTAACGAATTAATAAAATTCCAAAACGATTGTAAATTTAGAGGAATATATGATTCGGCACACGTAACGTGTTTATTCCAGTAGCTTATCGAAAGGATTTTACATTTCAAACACACGTCGGAAAAAATTAGATAGTCTTCATAGGATTTGGTGATTTTGAAACGTCTGTGGAGTAATCTTTTATGTTTGTTTAGGGAGATAAGTTCACCAGAAAACCAGGAGGGATATGAAGATGTTTGGTATGTAGTTGTTACGTATGCCGAACGTTTTGTTCCCCAATTTTTCCGTACCACTTGCATGCATTAGGAAAACGCTCTGCTACTTATCTACCCTTTGGAATGTAGAGTCAGTTCCCACGAGATGCAACTGCTCGGTGACTAACGAAGTTCGGAGATTACCAAATATGGTAATGTCTAACGTGCATCTGAATCCTCCCCCACAGATGTTTGGGTATATAAACCCCTTGGTATCCTTACTCGAGGGATCAGAATCGTACAGTTACGTTTAGAGTTAACATCACGTCTCGTTACGCTGTCCATGGTTCTGATAGTCAGTTGCATCTCGTGAGATCGGGCTACAGTACCCTTTCGTATCAATTTTAAACCATATAGAATCCGCGAACCGGTATAAATTTTATTACGGCCTTTATTTTCAACCGACTTACCCCCGCATCGCCAGTGCGTCAACACCGCGCAAGATCATTTTAGGTAAATATAATCATTCTTTGAACGCGACATGACTTACACAAGACACTTGTATTTTACTTCTTGGTTTAAGAATATATCTACTTTTATTATTAAATCAGAGTTACCTAGCTTCTTTAACCCATCATTATATAAAGAAATTATTATTAGTTAAACGTTCCCACAATAATATAACCTTACCGCTCGGGTTATATTATATTTAATAATTGAAAGTTACGAGGCCAATTAACATATCCTGAATCCAAATACAAATTCTTACAACCCAGTGGCTCCTCGATTACGCATCGAGTTCGTCCACGCAATCTAATACCATCCTAGCGGCTCCCCGATTACGCATCGGGTTCGTCCTCGTTATTAACTATCCTAGAGGCTCCCCGATCTTGCATCGGGTTCGTCCGTGCACCTAACTAACAAATTGATACCATATTCCATACTTTCTTTCGCACTCGCAGGCCATGCGCGCTGCACGGCCCTGGCTCGTAACATAGTAGATGGAACATAATTATCAATCACAAATTTGAGCTGCTGATATAAAAAATCTACAGATTTATCTATGGATAGTTTGCAAAGGATACCATCCCAGTCTATTGTCGAAAGATAATTATTTATTTCCTGGTAATTGGCTTTATGAAAAAGCTTTTTGACAATGAAAAAAGTAGTGGATTGAAAAGAGAGAGGTAAAAGAAGAGCAATATCCAAAAGAGGGTGATACGAGTCAGGAGGTAAACAAGGTTCAGATGCTGGTGAAATGACAGCATTAATTGATGAAGAAAAGGCGAGATCAAGCAAGCATTCGGACGAGGAAGAAGGATTAATTTGATATAAATTAAAAAGATTAAAATAGTTACAAATAACTTCAGATTACTTTTAAATGGGACAAACCCGATACAGGAGTGTATATTGATACACAATAGTCCATCCCGATCATTAAATATTCGTGAATGAGATAAATTATAATCGCTGGCAATAATAATATCAGAGTTATTATTTGAAAGAATGACTCCCTTAACCGTCAGGCCATGAGCTTCATAAATAAATGGGTCGGTGCCCGGCGGCAGATAAACGGCACCAATAACAATAGATTTGAATCCGTAGATAATAGTGATATAGATAATAATGGTTATCCTACTCAGTATTGAACTAATTTTTCATGTTAGAAATTCTTTTAAAGCTTTTTTGTTTAGATATAAAAGATCGTAAAATAAAATTGAAAAGTTTTGATTTATAATTGCAAAAAAACGAGTTATAACAAATCTTTACGCTTCTTCACGTCACAAAGTTATTCGCTCACGCTACGAACCAATTAAAACAAATACAATCTATACATTTTTATTTACAACTCCTCGTTTTAACATTTCATTATTATGGATGGAAAGAATACAGAAACAAGTCTGGAAGTTAGGAAAATCATTATTTTTAATTGGAAAAATGGAAAATCCATTAGAGGAAACGGAAAAATTGTTTGCAAGAGTTATTCTACAGTGCAATATATTATAAAACGATAGGAAGAAGAAGGACAAGTAAAAAACGAAACAGATCGTTGTAAGAAAAAATAATTAAATTGCTCAGAAGAACGTTTTGTAGTGAGGAAAGTTGTACACTACATTGTATTCAATTGTAATTGTATTTATAACATTTATCTAAAACGTTAAACGTGATGGGCCAGACTAAAAAATTAAGTAATGGTGAAATACGAACAATTAAAATATTTAGACAAAAGAATTATTCAATCTCAAAAATTGCTTCTATTGTGCATAGAAGTTACAGAGTAATTTATACAGTGAGTCGCAGCAAAAATCGTACGCCACATTCGAAAATATGTTTCATTCGAAAAAAGAAGTTTGACGATGATTTGGAAAAAATATAAGGCAAACATATATCGTAAATATATCTGTATTTAGTGTGTAATAATGAGAAAAGAAATGAATATTGCTTAACATAAAAAAAATAAAGTTGCTATAATATGGAGCAGAAAACATCTCGCAGCTAAAATCGTAAACATTAAGAATATTGTTATATATTTAAATTAAATTAAAAATTAGTACTTTGTAGGGTATCCTCGGCTACATTCTACGACATGTAACTTTTTCAGCATTGATTTTACTAGGTTTAGTGTAAACTCGGGTTCAATTTTCCTCCATTCTTTTTGCAAAGCCTTTTCTAAATCATTTTTATTAGAAATCGTATGGGTAATTATTTAGAAAAGGTGGGGTCTCACCGATTTCGATGATTTTTGAATATGTTGTAGAAATCAAAATTTTGAACAACTTTTTCCTATACATATAACCGTCGCTCGGCCTTAGTTTGCGAGATTTTTCTTCAAAAAGATTGCTACTACTACAATGAATTCTGTCTATATATACATGTCTGTGACTCTGTGCCAGTCCACGATCGTCGATTTGTTCTCTTGTTTATATTAATCGGCATGACAACCGACGACAAATAATGTACAATGTGTCAAGCTAAATCTAGTTCTGTATTGGTATCGTTATTAAACGCATTCCTGTCAAAGGTTCGAATATTCCGAAGTTTGGATCTCGCCAAATACATTATCTAGGCTATTTAGCTGAATTCTTCTTCCGTCGACAATATGATTTTAATGATCGAATAATGAAATTTTTCGAAATAATGGCTGAAAATCTTTTCCACTTCTGATAATATCAATAAAGAAAATTGAAATAGAAAATGAATGCGTGGCCGACCGCCTTACGGCGGCCGGTATAAGAAAATTTAACCCAGACCTAATTCATTATATTAGTTACTAGGTAGAATAGTTAGGTTTGGGTTAGGTTTGGGATAGATTTTTTTATACCGACCGCCGTCAGGCGGCCGGCTACTCAAATCGAGTTTTTAAGCACACCCGTTATACGCATCCTCGATGTATCTATAGAAACAATAAACGATTCAACGTTTACACACCCGCTGCCACAGGCACGTACGTATAGATAGAATTCATTGTAGTCAGAGATGCCAGAAAAGCACCGCCGGGTGCACACGCACACATGCCAGATATGCGTACGTGAGCTCGTGGAGTTTCGGAAAGTCGACAAAGGCAAACTGACGCATACCCTCTTTCTCGATTCTCCGAAGCTGCCCGAACTAATTTCGGATCGCCTCATGGGAGTCGAGAGAGAAAGGCTCACATTTGCCTTCGCGCTCTAAACAACTGAAATCCGACCTCCCGTCAACGGCATACGATTTGGATTCTCGAGCCGAGATTCTCGACTGCCCAGGCATTTTTACTTTCCGACCTATGTAGGCGCACATAAGTAAAGTACCCATAATGAAAAAAAAATTTTGTAAAATTTATTTTACGGAAATACACGTTTTAAGACCTCCTGATCATATTTTAATTATTGAAAAAAAAGAAATTTTTTTTATTCCCATGTATGAGCACACATATGTATATTATTAATACGATTGAATATAAATAGCTGAATGAATTTAAATGAAACTTTACATTTAAGTTTTATGTTCTCATTTCAAAGGCGTGTGGACGGATTCAAATACGTGAACACTAAACGTAACGATGTAATTATATTATTTAATATTTACTAACTATTTAACATAAAGAACATAAAAGAAAGACATAAAACGTAAACGTAAAAGATCATAAACGTAAAACTGTGATTGCTCTCGACTAACGTTCGATACAGAGTGACGTTCCTGCAGTCAAAGTCGACCCTTCCTTATTCCTATCTTATAATAATGATCTAAACAAAACGCACGTTCGAGACGCAGTCTCTAAAACGTATTTCAGCTTAAACCTAAACACCTCACTCGATACCTACTCTAGCTTAGACTAAACACTCCTATCGACGCAAACGATAACGGTTCTCCTAGCCACACACATACACTCCTTACAGATTATACCTCTTGTTTCATAGTTGTTCCGATATATAGGCATAATGTATAAAAAATCTTTTAAATGTTTCATATAAATCTTAGGACAAATTAAATTTTATATAAAAAAAATTATATAAACTTTTTCTCTATCTTCTCTAGAAAAGAAAACATTAAATGAAATCTTATACATTACATGCTTACTTAAATCGCATTGAAAACGAATACCACAAATGTTTTAGAATAATGTGCAAAATGTGATTGCGATTTTCTAACTCGTTTCTAACAAGGAAAAGTTGGAATGGTACCAGGTTTTGGGTTAGGTTTTACTTTGAGATATTATTTAAGTTATTACAGGTACTTATTTTCAGAAATAGAACTGTGTTCACCACTAGTCAGCGTGGCGTGAGTGATGAGGTCTTTGCCTGCAAGTTCCGAACTTCTTCTGCTCTGCTGGTTCGAACCCTGCTTGAACTTTTTTTTTTTATTTTTTCAATCATACTTTAATCGTACACTAAATATGACATTATATTTTTGTCTGACCTTCGAATATTTTTTTTTAAAGTTAAATTTAACCGATTACATTTAACATATGTTATTTTCCATGTACGAAGTACATGAATCTGGATGGTACTTTTCACAAAAACAGTCAAAACATAAAAATTTCAAGCACCACGTACATTTACTGAAAGTTTTGTTTTCACAGAAATAACAAAATTTTGTATCTAACTCTGATGGAAAGGCCGCTTCATTTACATTGATAAAATGTGAACGATTTTCGGATAGTCGTACCTTGTAGCTCGTACTTTTTACCTTATACTTCAGGTAAAAAGGGATATAGCTGGGAAAAACAGTTTTATGACATTACCTGCTAACTTATGTTACTGTTCTACAATGAAACGCTATGTTTTGTACCTTTAAAAATATTCGACTATGTCCTTTTAAAATTTAAGATACAACCCATACTTTGTATTAAACTGGCAAACGGGATCACTTTTCCTTTGTTTCTAGTTAGTTCTATTTGTTCGTCATAACCAATTGATACGGTTATTTCAAAACAATCGAGGAAAATCATTATTAATTAATTTCTGCAATTATTAATTCTACTGTTTTGTTTATGTTATAAAAGTAAGAACTCTTCTTATTGAAAAATACCACAGCGTGCACAATACTGGTAAAGAGTGGAATCTCATTTTAATTTATTAATTTTCAATCTTAAAGTATTTTGATTTTCAAAAATCGTATTAATAATATACATATGTGTGCTCATACATGGGAATAAAAAAAAATTTCTTTTTTTTCAATAATTAAAATATGATCAGGAGGTCTTAAAACGTGTATTTCCGTAAAATAAATTTTACAAAATTTTTTTTTCATTATGGGTACTTTGCTTATGTGCGCCTACATAGGTCGGAAAGTAAAAATGCCTGGCCAGTCGAGAATCCAAATCGTATGCCGTTGACGGGAGGTCGGATTTCAGTTGTTTAGAGCGAGAAGGCAAATGTGAGCCTTGCTCTCTCGACTCCCACGAGGCGATCCGAAATTACTTCGGGCAGCTTCGGAGAATCGAGAAAGAGGGCATGCGTCAGTTTGCCTTTGTCGACTTTCCGAAACTTCACGAGCTCACGTACGCGTAACTGGCATGCGTGCGTGTGCACCCGGCGGTGCTTTTCTGGCATCTCTGATTGTAGTAGTAGCGATCTTTTTGAAAAAAAATCTCGGAAACTAAGGCCGAGCGGCGGTTATATGTATAGGAAAAAGTTGTTCAAAATCTTGATTTTTACAACATACTCAAAAATCATCGAAATCGGTGAGACCCCACCTTTCCTAAATAATTACCATCGTATGTTTTCTAATCCTTACTTCTAATTCATGCGAAATATTCTCAATTACGTTTAGGTCAGGTGATTGGGGAGGTGTATTGATAACTTTCAGGCAGTTATATGTATAATTGCCACATTTTGGCAATATGCGACGTATATTTTGGGTCATTATCACTATACAATGTAAAACAATTCAAAATTCCTAATTTTTCGGCACTACTTTTTAAATTCTTTTTTAAAATATTCAAATAATCAAATTTGTCAATGTTCAATTCAATAAATTACAAATTTCCTGTTTCAGTAGCTGATATACACCCCCAAACCATCACTGACCCATCTCCATGTTTAATAGTAGGATTTATATTTTTTATTTTAAATTCTTCATTTTGTTTACGCCATACAGTAACTTTGCCATCTGAACGAAGAAGATTAAATTTGCTTTCGTCGGCAAAAATAACTTCTTTCCCAAAACTAAAATCCTTAGTTATTTCTTGCTGTACACCCATGAAAATCATTCTTTCTTAGTACTCTTCTTAAAATTTTTGGATTAACAGATATTTGTAAATATTGTTCCACCTCGTTCGACAATTTAGGTACACTCAGCTTTGGATTTATTTTTATTTTTCTAACTATCCATCGCTCATCGTACACATTAAATTTTTTGTTCGGTGCTGTTCTTAATTTATTTGTAATTCTATTTTCTTCTTTGTAGCGTTTAATAATGTATTGAGCAGTGCTAATACTTCTACCAATAATTTTTGCAATTTCTCGATAGCTTTTCTCATTTTTAAAGTTCTTCGCGACAATTTCCCGCGACTCTAGTGTCGTCTGCTTCATTTTTACTATTATTACGATTTATTTCCTTGCTTCGATGTAATACCACGTTTATTAGCAAGCTAAAACAATGATCTTCTTTTGTTTAACGTTCTTCCTTTCTTTTCGGGGATTCCTGGAGGGGAATACCAGATAGAAAAATAGCGTACGATTTTAGCTGTGAGATGTTTTCTGCATCGTATTATAATAACTTTATTTTTTTTATGTTACGCAATATTAATTTCTTTTGTCATTATTATACAATAAATACAGATACATTTACAATATATGTCTGCCTTATATTTTTTCCAAATCATTCTCAAACTTCTTTTTTCGAATGAAACATACTTTCATATGTGCTGTACGATTTTGGCTGTGACTCACTGTAATCTACTGCTAAAGGATCAAAAGAATATGAAGAAAAGAAGAGTACAGATAGACTGGGAACAATAACTTGTAAGGAAGGCAGATCTCAGCTGAAGTTAGTGTGAATAATAATATAAGAAATGTGCAATTTGTATTCAACAATGCAAACATTTAATGTGAAATAAATTAGTTAAAAAGCCACCATTAACTAAGAAGCATAGAGTTATTTTTGTATCAATGAGAAACGGTTTAATTTGGATAGACCAGATAGAATAAGAAAGATAGATAGATTATTTCCATAATCTTAGGAAGAAACCAATGATTCTAAGCCATAATCAAATGCGTGGAAGTGGAGTCATGATGTGGTCAGTAATAAAAAATATTACAGCAAAGCAGGAATTGTATTTATAAATGAAACATTGAACAGTTGCAAGTATATACAACTTATCAACAAACAAATAATTGTCCATATGGCAAAGTGTCTAGAAGATTACTTAAAAAGTAATAATACATATACGAATTTTAGACTGGCCAGCCTGTGTTCCTGACATTAATATAACTGAAAACTGTTGGGCACAATTAGCCAATTAGTTAAGGAATAAAAGGAATGTATAATATAAAATTGGAATTCAATAAGCCGAAAATATATAAAAAAAACTATAGAAATCCATCCCAAAACATTTACTCTACATTGTACGCAATAAAGGAGGTCACACAAAGTATTATAAATAATACTGATAAAGTATATTCTATAGTATATCAAGAGTATGCTATCATTTTGTTGCATACTGTAATTCCCAACACTTCTATATTAATACCTCAGACAGTATTAATTACCCAAAACTGAAATTTTATATTTCTGTCCTTTTCTCTTGCCTTTCCTTCCTCTAAAAAATCTCATAACAATCAGCCTCCGAGGCTTTTTAAAACTGAATCCAAATCCTTTGTTAAACCAAAACTAATATTAAACCGAAAAACAAACTAATCAAGGTTAATTAAAAATTAATACTTCAAGAAGCAAAAATAGATTGAAAACTGATGCCACAACTGTTATAATCAGTATTGAAAAATATTTAAAGAAACAATTATTGTAGCTGTATAGTCTGATGAAAGCCATATGCAAATACCAAAAACAGACAAAGAAGACTAAAGTTTACAAAATGATACATTAATAAGAATTATAATTTTTTGAAGAATATCATTTTCACAGATAAAAGTAGAATAAACGTATCTGAATCAAATGGTAAACTAAAAATTTGGTACAAAACTAAATCAAGAATTGCAAGCACAAAACAGAAATAAAATTAATCAATGAAACACAAATGTGAATGTGTAATGGTTTGGGACTCTGTTCCGATAGTTGAGATTGGAAAATTATATTTTATTGAAAAAAATATGGATAAATTATATCTGAATATTCTGAAAATACATTAGAAAGACAGTACACTAAAATTAAGCATGCTAAAATCTTCCATATTTTGTGGAAGCATTGATCCAGAAGAGTCACGTACAAGGGTCATACCAAACACATTTAGCAGGAATTGAAAATAAAGGTGCAGGAACATGAAATGTCAAATAAAAATCAATTAAAGATAGCTCTGCACACAATTTGGGAGAACATTTAACCAAATTTTTTAGTAAAGCAAATTCAATTAATATCACAATGGTTACAGCAAATCATACTTAATAACAACTACCTCATAAAATATTGAAATCAATTTTCTACAATTTTGTGTTTTATTGTATAATTATTTTATACAATTTCGAGTGTAAGATCAATTTAGTTTACATTGAAGTTATTGTTGATTGTTTATAATAAATCATAATATTTATTGGTATATTCCTAGCCTGTTCAACGATCGGGGTGAGTTATACGTCATTCGATTCGTCTAATTCAGTACATTATTGAAATGCATTTCATTATCTGCAGAAATTCATTTTTTTATAAACTTCTTGGAAAAGTTACAGTAAAAAGTAAGATTAAGTATATTTTAACAGGTTCACAGGTGGAAACAAGTAGCTGTCATTAATGTGTTCAAAATGCCAGGTAATCAAATGCTAATTTGTTAAACATTTATTGAATAAAATTTCTGCTATTTCTGCTAATATTTCAATGAACAAATCACCATTTTCCTATTAGGTACATTTACTAAATAGATAATGGCTCAGGTATCCAATGAAGTCATGCTTCTTAAAAATATAAAATATTAATAGTATTATATGTTATAAAAAAGATTAAAAAATGTGTGGCATGCCTCCAAGTGGTTTCAATTTAATTCGTGTAAGCATCAGTATGGGATCTACATGGAGGCATAGTAAACACTTTTTGCCTGAATATTGTCGGTTAGTATTTGCAATTTCACACGTTTTTTAATATTTTTTGTAACATGTAATACCATAAATATTTTCTATTTTCAGCAAAAAAGATAATTTCATTGGGTACTTAAGTCATTACATATTTTATAAATCTTCCAAGCAAGGGAAGGATGATTTATTTAATCAGTTATTAAAAGAAATTTCAGAAATTTCATTTGATTCTGTAGAAAATCAAAATATACCAGACTTAGATGATAATGAAAGTTAATAATAAAAAAAAGTTAAACCAACGCACTACATACAATAGTAATTTATGACATTGTCTACTATTGGGGTGGCAACATTTTTTACTGTTGCTGCGTGTACTGTCTCCCTATAAGTACTGTCTGAGTAGGTCTTGGTTATATGGGGGGGAGGTTAATTGTTGCGCCACATACTGTTTACCTGACCGACTCATGCAAGGTCTATGCGTAAAAAAATGATTTTACAAATTCCCATTTGACAATGTAGCATTATCAAATTAAATGAATCATTTATAATTTGTAACATGAACATAGCAACGATAGTTACTTGTTTCTACCTGTGAACCTGTCAAAAAATATACTTAACCTTACTTTTTTACTGTAACCTTACAAGCAGTTTATAAAAAAATAACGAATTTCTGCAAATAATGAAATGCATATCAATAATGTATTGGATTAGACGAATCGAATGACATGTAACTCACCCTGATCGTTGAACGGGCCGTTTGTTAGGAATGTTCCGTTATTTCACATGTAATTATACTAAACCATCTCTTCCTACAATGTGTTTTATACGATTATGACTGAGTAACTGCACTTTCGTAATGCGCAAATCGTTAAGATATTCTTTACGCTATCAATGTCGTATTGAATATTCAAATATTGGTATAAAATTTAACGTGAAAGAATTTTATTAATTTCCTTTTACATAACAATACTGCGATGTAAAAATAAAACATGTAAAAAATTTCCACGAATTGAAGTTTCCGAGTATTATAATGCAACGGAATTATCACGCATACTAAGGAAAATTTACAACAGATTCTCATTATGTAAAGCGAAAATGTATCAATTCGTGTACTTACGTTACAAAGACTAACCTAAAGCGCTTTGAATAATCTAATGTACATACCTAAAAACACATAAAGTCGATCAACTCCAGTTTGTCTTTCAATTTTTGTAAAATACTTTGTCCAGAATTTATTCTCATCCCGCAATGCTTTTTCTAAACACTCTTTTACCGCCGTTATTCTCGCCATTCTGATTGTCACCACACCTAATGTATTAATTTTAAATGTCAAATGTCGCAGTAACGTCCGCGTCGCGTAAGTCTCCCCACTCTGGCCCTCGTCCTATATTATGTATAGTTAGTTACCAGATAAGAAATAACTAGATTACGGAAACCGTCTTACAACTGTTGCGTGTTGCGTCCCGAGATCGTGGTTTAGGGAAAAAGGACGGTGGGTTGGTGCCCGTGGAGCGTTGAACCGCTCTGCTCGGCGAGGCGCGCAAAAATCAAACTACTAAGTATGTTCGAAAATAGGTTGGTAAAATTTATTCGTCTTCGTCTCGACTTTTAGATACAACTTGGTTGACTTTCAATTTCGATCTGTTCCTCCGCGGAAAGCTTCTCGTCGTCCTCGATGTTCATCCCTTCTCCGGAATATTCCTCGATCCTCCCTCTGGATTGTCCTGGTCCAATCGGGGTTCGTGCCCTGCCCCATCCGTCCGGATCGTCTTCGATCGATGATCCACCCGAGCCGCGTGGAGGTGGAGGTTACGCGGCCATGTTGGAGCGGGCGCGCGTGAGAGAAAGCGTGGGAGTCGAGAGAGAAAACGAGGCTAGCGGCCTAAGCAACCCTTAAGAAAATTTATGACCCTTGTGAAAGTAAACGAAACTCGAAGCGAAGTGTCGCGAGGCCCTGCTGTGTGTCAAGACCATTGAAACTCTTAACGGAAATAGCTAATTCGGCACGGTCCGTAATAACTAAACAATAAACTAAAGGAACGATGGAAACTCGAATTCGACACGGCCTTTAGAAAATAAACGAAGTATCTCTAAAGCTGCGTCCCCACTGGGTCGGCACGGCTCGGCATTTGCCGATCGGCACAGCGTTCGGCAAAAGGCGGCAAAAGGCGGCAAAAGGCGGCAAAAGGCGGCAAAAGGCGGCACAAGGCGGCACGGCCGTGCCACTGCTATGCACCGCGGCAAAGCCATTTCTTTGGCGACCCATTGGGGACACGGCTTAAGAAATGCCTTCCTTTCTCTCTATCTTCCCCAGCTTGATCGCCCACGTTGAAAAGCGTACGATTTCGTTGTTTATTACAATACGCTGGTCGGTTTGAATTTCGCTCTCACATCAAACCTTGATATCCCTATGTCTTAGAACTAACTTCACATAATGCACAGATTGATACCAGCGGAGATCGCAACACCTCCCTTCATATACAAAAGATGTTTCCGATGGAAACAACTTTTCAAAAAAAGCAAACAGTACATCAATACTAACTTAAGTAAGTACGCAAAATTGAATGAATAAGTACTTTACAATAGACTATTATAACTACACCCCCTCTTCCCGCGCTAGCCCGCGGTAAACGAGCTACTCCGTCCACCCATTGTCCCACAGGAAGCGCGAGTTGAAGAATAATAGTTATATCATAACATTTTACAGTAATAAGATATAGTTATTCTATTACTATATAGGTAATATTAAATCAATTCAGGACATCCAGGCGTTATCAAACGCCCTAACCAAACTTATCTAAATATTCTTATCCAATATAGTTCATATAAAAGTACCGCAATATATCTAATACTTATGGTTAAACTATTTACACTGGATCTAGCCTTATACAGGCTAACTTAAGTTTATTCGCATGAACTATTTTAGTCTTATTTTTTCCTATAGCTATTTCAATAGTGAGATCGTTAAATATTTCAACTACTTTATATGGTCCTAACCAACTAGAATCAAACTTAGATGTCTTAGGTTCCCTAAGTAAATACACATCGTCACCTACAATAAATTTACGGGGATTTACATTTTTATCATACCTTATTTTACTCCTTTCTTTTGCCTGTTCTAGGTTAATCGCTGCTGTAGCCTGAGTAGTCGTGATCCGAGTAAACAAATCATCTAGATGTTCAACGAAAGTTCGCGGTATTTCTTGGTGACTAAATTCTGATGGTATGATGGCTTTTGTACCGAAAATAAGCTCATGAGGGGAGAAACCTGTAGCTTCATGCACAGAAGTGTTATATGAGAATATTCCAAAGCGTATCCAATCGTCCCAATCAGTTTTTCCACAATAATGCTTTAAATAATCTATAAAAACGCGATGTGCTCGTTCAAGAGAGCCCAATGATTGAGGGTGAAATGCCATTGATGTAATTCTCTGTATTTTGAATATTTTGCAAAAGTTACTCATTATTTCACTAACCAAATTACTTCCCTGATCAGTTTGAATAACACGAGGGCAACCGAACCTACTTATAAACTGTTCTGCAAGAGCAACTGCAACAGTAATGGAGTCCATAGTTGGTATAGGAATAGCATCAGAATGCTTCGTCAAATTATCCTGCAGAGTCAACAGATATTGATTACCCCTTTTAGTCACAGGTAACGGTCCCACAATGTCCATTTGTACTTTCTCGAAAGCTCTCTGAGGGGTATCTGTTATGCGCATTGGCTGTTTAGTTTTAACAGAAAGAATTTTATTTCTTTGGCAGTTGGAACAAGAGCGGACAAAAGTTGAGATATCTTTCCCCATTTTTGTCCAATAGAAATCCTCCCTTATCCTTTTGAATAACTTAGTCACACCCTGATGGCCACCCACTACAGACTCATGATATTCCCGAATAATCGAAAGTCTTCTTGATAAAGGGGGAGAAATGATTTCATCAGTGCAAACCGTAATATTGTATTGTGAACTATTAAATGTCTGCTTTAAAAGATATTCAAGAGAATTCCATTCAATAGGCTCAATGTTATTGTCACCTTTAGATACACTGATGGACGTCACACCTAATGTTTCCATGAGATTTTTAAGGGATGATATTGAAGACGCGAGATGTCTAAAATTTTGTTGTTCAGCAGATTTCACCTTGGAAAATAAGTGGAAAATATGTTGACTTAAACCGGGGAAAACCATTGCCTCACCCACGTGAACATTGTACGATTGTACCTGACCAATGGAAAACCTTCCTTGTGTTAACAAATTATTACTGATTTGTGAAGAAACTTGACAATCAGTAGAAAAAAAATGAAGAAGATTGTCTTTCCGCATATAAAGATGGTCCTTGCAATAAATGATACTTGGAAATGAAGAAGGAGGGGATGCTTGTACGGATGGAATGGAATTTGTCAAGAGAACTTTGAACTTATCATGGGTATGAGAGTCATTTTCATATACCTTTTCTACGGAGGATCGTGTCCGTTCTTTACCTGATTCTGTCATTCCTGAAGCACCAGACTCGCCCACACTCCGCCACAACCTCATCCGGGATGAACTGGACTGCGCACAGCCAGTGCCACGATATGAGTCGGGAATAAGAAGGTGCCGAGTCTCCGCTTTCGACACGAAACGGGGGCTCTTGTTGCCAATTTCTGGCAGAGCACAGATACCCTGAGATACAGAGACAGCCCCTAACGGTGCCTGTGGCGGGGTGCCTTCAAAGTCGGCCTTTCCGATGTCCGACAGACTCCCGAGTCGAAACATGTCCTCCGTACCTCTGCGGAGCGATCCTCCACTCATTACGTTAGTATTTAAGTCTTTAGAGGATTTTCCTCCCTGGAGAGATGCTTCTGTGGAAGGAATTGTCTCTTCCTCATCTGCCGTATGATACTCGTCACTATCATTTGAGTCCGAACCCGAATGATTTGTTTTGTTATCAGTCTCATTACACCCACTACTAAGTTCACTATCCACAAGAAAAACTCCCGCAACTAAACGTTCATTTTCGTCTCCCATAGAACCGTCAACGTCAATGTCCCCGACCTCCTTAGAGATTGCAATTGGCAAATCGTCGGCGCCTACGACAACCCTTTGCAAACGCCTTGGAGGGGAGACGTCCGTACTTTCAGTCTCGGTATGAATTGTCAAGCACTTAGATGGAAAAGGAAAGATATTTTGAGAATCGACAAGAACAGGATTTCGGGATAATGCATCTGCATTGGAATTGATTTTCCCAGGTTTATAGACCATCTCATAATCGTATTCGTTTAATCTAATACGCCATCTCATGATACGGGAAGTGGGATCTTTTACGTTGTGCAGCCAAATCAGCGGTCGATGGTCAGTGACTAAAATAAATTTGTGGCCATACAAATACGGTCGAAAATGTTCAATTGCAAATAAAATCGCTAATAATTCTTTTTCAATGGTTGAATAATTATTTTCAGCGTCATTAAGGGTCCGAGATGCATACGCAATTGGGAGATCCTTTCCGATCTGACCCTGACTCAATACAGCTCCTACTGCATAATTAGAAGCATCAGTTGTTACGAGGAATGGCTGTTGAAAGTTGGGAAATTGGAGCAACGGCTCCGAACAAATGATATCACGTAAACTCTCGAAAGCGAATTTGACATCTTTACTCGAGACAAAAGGTACTTCTGCCTTCAACAATCGTGTCAGAGGTTTAGCAATTTTTGCCATATGAGGGATAAAACGTCGATAATAACCAACTAACCCCAGAAACTGTTTAACATTCTTCCTGGTTTTTGGAATAGGAAATGACTTAACAGCCATGATCTTCCCGGGGTCTGGTTTCACTCCTTTGGCAGAGATAACGTGACCCAAATAGGCAACTTCTCGTCGCAAGAATCGACATTTCTCGGGTTGTAACGTTAAACCGGCATTCTGCAACCGAGCCAAGAGAATTCTCAATTTACGAGTATGCTCTTCCAAAGAATCAGCATATATGACGATGTCGTCCATATATACAAAAAGCTCGACTCCTTGTAAACCAACCAAAACCAAATCCATGCACCTCTGAAACGTGGCTGGAGCATTTTTAAGCCCGAAGGGCATATTATTAAATTCATAATGCCCATTAACAGTTGAGAAAGCGGTCTTGGATTTAGAATCCGGATGTATGGGGACCTGATGGAAGCCAGAGGCAAGATCGAGGGTACTAAAATACTTGGCGGCCCCCAATTGATCCAAGACATCCAAAATATTAGGGAGAGGATACGCATCATTGATAGTCTTCTCATTTAACTTACGGTAATCTATCACCATGCGCCAGCGAGGCTTACCATCAGGGCCAAGGTTTTTTAGGTACAACCCAAACAGGCGAATTATAAGGAGAAGCAGATGGCTGAATTATCCTATTTTCAAGGAGTGAGTCTATCTGTTTTTGTATTTCCTCTTTGTGAACTAGTGGAAACCGATACTGTTTCGTATTTATAGGTATTTCATCCGTAGTCACTATTTTATGTTTGATTGTACTAGTAGAATTTAATTTATCCGAAGGCAGATAAAATTGATACGGAAATTCATTCACGATTTTTAAAATACTAGCCTGTTCAGAATCGCTCAAATCCTGCATATCGAGAAGCTTCGCCAATTGAACGAGCCTAGCAGCATCGGCTTTGGATCGACCCTTATTTGGATTTCCCGTCCGAGCCGAACGCGGCGAAGGAGGAATTTCAATAAACTCTTCTAATTCAACGGGGGGTATTGAAAGAGTCACACTATCGTGAGTAGTATTAATAGCGAATATCCTAACAAATCCATTCTCTTGCGAGACCAGTACTTCACCTACGTAAACATCCGGCTGTGTATCTAATTTCCTTATATAACCCTCTTGTTTTTCAATATTTCTAACAGGGACGGTTAGGAGAGTTTTCATGCGAGGTGGTAAACTAACTGAAACCCCTGTATGAAGAGGCAATTCCTGCCCCCCAACCCGAAGACTATTTAGCCACAATGTCCTTGAATGTTAATATCGCTTGTTGCTGCTCCAAAAATGGAATACCCAAAATTCCTATTCCCGAAATCGGAAACTCATCGTTGACGATCTGGAATTTAACGCCAATACCGAAAATTTCGATAATCACCTCACCGAGAGTGCTAAGACCCTCTTTATCGATACCAACTATATTATAAATAACGTCAGTATCCACCAACAAGCCAGAAATAATGCCTTTACGTTTGATTAGATTAAGTTGGGAGCCAGTATCAATGAGAAAATTGCCAATTCCCTTATGGAATGAATTATGCGATAACCCTAAAATAGGCAATCGACCAACACCTTTCACGTCGAAGTGGAAGCATGTTCGTTTAACTGAGGACGCGCAATTAGGGGTTCGCTCCGCTTCGCGTTTCCCCGCGGAGCCCCCTTTAAGTTTAAATGTTGCGGCTTGGGTATAACAGTTTCACGTTGCATCCCAGTATTTTTGTAATTTCCCTTTTTAAAACAACGCGACTCGGTATGCCCTGTCTTTTTACAAAATTTACATCTTAACCTTTCAGGAGCCGATGGATTATGAAAATTCTTTTTTAGTTGAGGACAATTGTAACGGTAATGGCCTTCTTGATCACAATTATAACATTTAGTATTGCTGATACTAGCGGTAGCAACCCGAACATTTGACGATGAAAATTGCTTTACGGGGTCAGCCATTTCTTGTTCCAATCTACTCGCAATACTAACTATATCATCAAATGTTTTATCCGGTTCATTCGAAATAAAAAATCTCAAATTTTGATTCTGAAGACCACATTTAAAGTTTGTGACGGCTGACTGATTTAATAAAGCCGCGGCTCCTATTAGCTGTTCGGAGTTAAATTTTTCTTTAGCTGCCTCTACCCCTCGGCTTAAAATTTCACGGCCCCGAGCCCCATAAAACTCTACCGACTCGTGTATCCCTTGTTGCAAACCCCTCAGTTCGCCGTGAATCTGATCAACGTCGAAAGACCGAGCATACACTTTCTTTAACAGGCCAATGATCTCGCTTACTGTTGTTGGTTCTGGACGATTTGAAATTAAAATATCCGCAGGACCTTCGATCTTATTGCGAATTATAGTTAATAAATTTCCACGGTCGGAAGGTTTAACTCGGGAATCGATAAGTTCGCACTGTTTAGTGAATTTAAGTAGAGAACCAGGTTTCCCGTCAAAGCGCGGAATCAGGTCGGAGGCTAATTTTAACGATAGATATGAAATTTCAGGTGATTCAACTGACGGCAGGCTAACAGCATTGATTACCTCAGGGCGATAAAATTCATTATCTAAACTCGGCGAATCAAACCTTGGGGTACTCGCGCGCACCGGCAAAAGACTTGAAATGTCCGGTTGTACCATAGAATCATTGGCCGGTTCTCTAAGAGTTTCAGCGGATACATCCCGGACATCAAATTCTCGGGATCTATTTAAACTAATTAAACGATTCCAACGTCTCCTCATTGCCTTACGACTACGTAACATTTTGTTGATATAAGATTACGATTTAAATAAACTAATTAACCATCAACTTTACTTTAAACCTAATCGAAAGCATATAAACTTATAAATATACGTCTTACGTGAACTATTGATTGTCTTTTCGTCTCGCACGTTGATTTCAGATAATTTCACCGTTGCAGCTCCTCGTTATACTTGGGATACTCCAAAAAGATCGTTTCCGCTCCGTTGTCGAGAGATGATGTGTGTCAGATTCCGATCGAATTGTACATGTGGTTCCAGGGAGTTCTCACACGGCCACTGAAAACCACCCACCTCTGGCATTCGCCCCTTTGCCCACGGGGAAACCGTGAAAAACCCGTGAGAGAGAGGATGTACCTTTCGCACTAATTTAACACACGAATGATCCACTCGCGAGTCGGCAAAGTTAATTGAATAAATTGTCATTCAATTTCTTTTGAAAATCCCACCACTGTCACCAAATTATGTTGCGTCCCGAGATCGTGGTTTAGGGAAAAAGGACGGTGGGTTGGTGCCCGTGGAGCGCTGAACCGCTCTGCTCGGCGAGGCGCGCAAAAATCAAACGACTATGTAAGTTCGAAAAATGGTTGGTAAGATTTATTCGTCGTCGTCTCGACTTTTAGATACAATTTTGTTGACTTCCGAAATCGATCTGCTCCTCCGCGGAAATCTTCTCGTCGTCCTCGATGTTCATCCCTTCTCCGGAATATTCCTCGATCCTCCCTCTGGATTGTCCTGGTCCAATCGGGGTTCGTGCCTTGCTCCCTCCATCCGGATCGTCATAGATCGATGATCCACCCCCAAGCCGCGTGGAGGTGGAGGTTACGCGGCCATGTTGGAGCGGGCGCGCGTGAGAGAGAGCGTGGGAGTCGAGAGAGAAAACGAGGCTAGCGGCCTAAGCAACCCTTAAGAAAATTTATGACCCTTGTGAAAGTAAACGAAACTCGAAGCGAAGTGTCGCGAGGCCCTGCTGTGTGTCAAGACCATTGAAACTCTTAACGGAAATAGCTAATTCGGCACGGTCCGAAATAACTAAACAATAAACTAAAGGAATGATGGAAACTTGAATTCGACACAGCCTTTAGAAAAGAAACTAAGTATCTAAGAAATGCCTTCCTTTCTCTCTACCTTCCCCAGCTTGATCGCCCACGTTGAAAAGCGTACGATTTCGTTGTTTATTACAATACGCTAGTTGGTTTGAATGTCGCTCCTAATTTGCCTATCGATTATACATATTTCTGGGGCTACGTTCGCGTGGTCACGCAACAATACATTACATAAACATCTAGAAAGTAGGTAAGCGGGCCCCTTAGAGTCAGGAAGACGCCGCCCGAACAAAGTTTATGACTTTATGACTCCCGGCCTTTCTCGACCTGAGTTTTACCCTTGCAGGACACCGATAATTTTTGGAAGTGAGGACAGAATTAAAAATGATTTTATAAGACGAGCCCCTGCCCGTTCGCCGAAATTTGGCACGCAGATGTGAAAGAAAAAGTTAAGCTATTTACTATCCTTGCCTGGCCCAACTGTAGTATGGAAAGTTTGAATACAATCCCAGGCCCTCGTAACTCTCTGCGTTTAGGTGTCGCTTAAAACCTTCCAGCTGTGCTGTTCGCTACGAACTCGCATGCTTACAATAAATCTCCCCGTTACAATGGAATTCGAATTTCGCTCTCACATCAAACCTTGATATCCCTATGTCTTAGAGCTAACTTCACATAATACACAGATTCATACCAGCGGAGGTCGCAACAGTATGGTGAGTCCAATAGCTTGGTGTTGTTCATGAGTGATAAATGGTGATGGAAACGAAACGTGTCAATTGAAATTGAATTTCAGTGTTCAAGAACGATATCTTAGAGTTTAATCTAATCGTTTGAACGTAGATAATCATTTTTTATGTGGACACGATAAACGATTATTATCGATATTTTTTTCGTTTCATCTGCTCATTCGAATATATTTATAACCTTTCCAATCGTGGCCTGCCATACATTCGATTCGCATCGATGATTCAAAAAGATATACCACTTTCGTCAGACATGATTGACCAAACGGAAGATGATGATATGTTATACGCGGTGACATGGAAGAAGTGATAGATACGAATGAGTCCGAGACTTTGAAGATGAAGTCTCAAGCGACGAAGAGCCTCTGGAAATGCAATCTGTGTATTCACCGGCCACAACCAGGTTAAAAAAATCTCTATGTTGCACTATCACTAAGATTGTAAATGATTTTACTTTTACTTTAACTGTAGGTTCCATCTTTTGCGGATCACTGACTAGAAGTAAAAAATTGGCTGTTATGGAGGTGTAGGAATGTAGCTTATGTTGGGGAGTACATCATCTGGAGAAATTATTTTTAAAGCTAGAAACTATCAGATAGTATAGTCTCTTCTGTGAATTTAGTCCAAATGAAATGTACTTAGCTATTGGCGATATGAGTGGTATTGTTTATGTTTGTACAGTACCTGACAATGAAACAATCCTCAGCTATAGATAGGTGAGCTGACGGTTGGTTTTTTCTAATTTTGTAATTGCATTTTGCATTGTTTTGATTGACAGTAAACTGAAAATGTATTTGTTATTACAGTGGTTAAAGTGGCATCCTACTTCAAGCAATTTATTTGTAGGAAATCTGATGGAGAATTATATAGGTTCAAAGTACCTACTGAATATCACAATTTTACCAATGGTTACAAATATGGATTGAAGTTGGAGCAATATTCCAGATGGTATTTGTTTTTTAAATTATTCTTATGCTAGATACTCCTTTCGAAATGTTTTTATTGCAATTTGTAGCAATCAAAAACTGATCTACTCTTGTTCAAACATTCTTTTGAGACATTACCCATTTAAAAAATATGTCACTGTATGCGTTATTTGGACTCAAAATTATGCTTTTTTTTTACAAAAATGCGTGTTTTAATCGAATGCAAATTTTCAGGTAAACGTGTTGCATTAGGTTATGCAGACTGAATGATTAAAGTAATAGATTTGCAAACGCTGTCCGAAATATCAAGTTCTTCTTCACTAGGCCATTCTTCTACCATAACTGATATCGATTGTCACCCAAATAATAATCTAATCATTTCGTCGGACGTAGAGGGGAAGACTATACTTAGCATGGCAAACACTGCACGGTAATGTAAATTTGTATCTTTGTATTACTATAAGAATTGAAATAATATATTAACCTTTTTAGATTATTTCTGTTCTGCAAAACCTGTATAATTTCGAGCAAAGTAATATTACGAATGTCAATAATGATGTGTGAAAATGTTGATAATGATGACAGGAATAACAACTGGGTAGAAGCGGTTGCCTTCTGTAAAAATCCCGCGTTCCAAGTTGCCGCAACTGGTACAGTTAATGGAGAAATCTTTATCTGGGATATCCCAAAACAGGTAATACTACTTTTTCTTAATCGATTGTAACCTTATTCAGCTACTGATTTCTCTGAAATTACTTAGGTACTTAGGTGTAAATAGATCAAGCACACGGTACATCCAAATTGGTGTGGAAAGGAAACACACACATCCTGTTTCAGCAGGACTGGATGGTATTCTCAGGTGTTTCGATGCAAGAAGTGGTCATGTTGCGATCATTCACAGGACACACAGCAGACATTTATGATTTATTTATATCCGAGTAAGTTGAAGTAACGAATATTTTATTTTTATGATAGAATTTGACGAATGCGATGGAATATTAAATGTTTTTCAGAGATGAAAAAGTATATTGACGACTTCCGATGATGGTACAGCAAGAATCTTTGATATTTCATCTCTACCTTAATGTAGTTTATTACTTTGAGAAAATTATAAGTCTTTGTTATTATCTAAAATATATGTACATTTTATGAAAGTTGTTCATACATATATGATATATATAGGAATCGAGAAATTACTGGCCAAAACCATTCTACTAACCTTGCCATCGCCGTATCGTTACTATTCCTATGTTAACGATCCTTTTCTGTGGGTTATGAGGATTCCGATCCCACATATATTTCATCTTTTATTTCAATTGAAGTTGAAGTTCATTTATTTTTTAGCTGGTGACCTGCAATATTTTATTCTTGCACCATTCTGCATCAAGAGTGTATCTTTTTTTTCCACAGAAAATGAGTCGGACCATGTTCTTCACCTTTCTCAAAACTGAATAATGACTAAATTCATGCAATTTTGATCTCACTAGACCGATTCCTCCTGCTTTTTCTGGTGCAGGATGATATACTCTTCCTGACTGAACACTCATGTACAATCTTTCTGGTTGAAACGGCACCTATAATTAATTTATTATTAAAAATCAACCCGATTGCAAATTGTTTAGAAGCTTATTGAAACCGGATATACCATTAGCATTTCTTCTGCATGGGCATAACCAAACCAATCCTCCTCTTTGCCTGTTTCGCTATTCTCTTTCCTAATTACTTTCGTGAACACTATCGGCAAATCATCGCATCTGACAAAATTTCTCTCCAGACCGCAAAGAGAAACATACGGGAAAGTCGTGGATATATCGTCCTGTGACATTTTTCTTCAAGTGGCTTGAAAAAGAATGCCAAAAATTTTTTATCTAAACACAGATATCTAGTATAACGTACAAATCATAACATTAACAAATTTCTTCAATGTCGATGCAAACCTTTGAAGCACGACGTAAAGTTTTTCATGCGAGCATCATCCAGAAATAACTACAGCACACGAAGCAGAAAAATTATAATACACGTAGTTTGATGCTACTTCTGTATGTTTGCAATCTCGTGTCTAATAAGAATTAAATTATACCATGCCTTGATGATCGATGTAATAAAAGTATTCTCGAATTCGAGGTTCTGGCGACTGTCCCTGCACATACTTCGCGCAATGCCTTTTAAGTATCTCGGAATAAATCGATCTTTTAGCTACGATCGCGAGTACACGCGAACGTAAAACATTTTACAACTCCGAATAGATTCAATCGATGTAATTAAAATATACGAGTGACCTCTGTAAAAGAGCAAAATTTCAAATGTTTCGGAACAATTATTTTGTACGACAAATAGTTCATGACTATTCG
Source organism: Colletes gigas (assembly GCF_013123115.1). Lineage (NCBI taxonomy): Eukaryota > Metazoa > Arthropoda > Insecta > Hymenoptera > Colletidae > Colletes > Colletes gigas. The sequence goes on from NW_025106736.1 coordinate 105,375, forward strand.
GTAGATTAAATTTTAATTACCATCGGAATTGTCGAACTTTTTTGTTTTGAAATTTGAGTATTAGACTATTTGTTTATGTTTAACGTGAATTTTGTTCATAGTTAGTATTTGTATGTATAGATTATTGATCATTTCCTAAAAATCATCGATTTCACACACCACAACCTTAGTGCGTGTGCGTGAGTCAGCGTGACTAGAATCAGCTGATGGCAGATGTGATATTTAAATACATCATCGGTATCTTCATTATTACATAGAGCAAATATATGAATAATACTTCATATATTCAATATTCGAATAATGATAACTGAATATTCAATGTGTTTAAATAATGACATTCGAATACTCAAATATTTGAAAAGCCCCAGCTGTATTGTAGTTCGTCAATATCATAAACTCACTTTTAACTGACTATCGTACGTCGAATGATCGAATAGTAATATTTGAATACTCACATGTTAAATAACGATACTCGAATAATTATACCTCGATACTCAAACCATTGAGGTCGTTTTCATGTTCTACTTATAGCTTGTTCAAAACTCATAACCTCACTTTTAACTGTTTACCGTATGACGCAAACTCTTCTTATATCATAAGAATGCTTATATCGTAACAATGCGGCTTAGCCCAATGAGATAATTAACGACTTGCAATATTCTTTCCAATAACGGTTTGATCGCGCGTTTTATATACTCGACGGTCGCCCGTCTTTACATCAACATACTATCGACATTTGTTACGGTCGATTCAATTGATCGAAGAGCTGGTGACATCTGGCGCGATCGATTGAACGTAATCTCGATAGAACAGAAAACTTCGATATTTTTCAACGTCACGTTGGTTCGCGCTACCCACGGACAGGCAGATTCAAGAAATGAGATACGACGAAGAGGTGGAACGAACGGTTTCTGAAAACAGACAGAAATTTCAAGGAAAGGATTGCATTCAGGACCAGACCGCGGCGAGATGCTGCCCGCCCGTGAACGATCGTCACCGCTCGGAGATATAACACGAAGTAAAAATGTTACCCGCAAGCTCGAGCAAAAAAAAATTGTGCATCTGCAAACTGAAATCTCGTATTGTTGTCGGTGCCAAATAAGTCGTGCACAACGCGGTCCTGTGTTCCCGGAATATGCTTCGTCCACGAAGAGGTCATGGAAACTCCGTAAGTGTTTGTCCTGTTTCGCGTGAAACGTGCACTTTGTCACTTCGTCGGTGCACGATGTACGCGTGTCCACGAATTACCGTTCTGCTGCGCTTCTTTTCTCCCGTTACGGGTAAACATTTAGTTTACACATCAGTCGGACGGGATCACCGACGCATTGTTCGATGCGTGTTTCCTATTATGGGTCATAACCTCGACGAATGGGAATGCACTGTCGCCGCGAATGTCATTGAAAGCTGACATCTTTGTTTCAGGTCATTCTGTGCATAAGAATATTTTTTTCTGTACAGAGGATTTTGTTGCCCATACGTCCAACGTCAATGCCTTGCATTAGGTCACAGTCTGGACGCGTTTTGGTCACTGGTGGCGACGACAAGAAAGTGAATCTATGGGCAGTTGGGAAGCAGAATTGTATCATGGTATTTTTGTTTATATTCCGTAAAATCATTTGTTTAAACATTGAATCATAATTGATGTAGATGTAGGATTTGTATCTCATAAATGGGAAAAATTAAATATTAATTTATCCTAATTTTGTTCATAATCATAACCATTGAACACTTTGTATAGTCAGTAGTACATATTGTAGTGACTATAGTGACTGGACATTCCAAAGTAGGAGTATTGCTTTATAGTTCTCTTGAAACCAATTTAATAAGATTGCTATATTTATATTGTAAATTATACATCTGTGATCATATTCCATTTGTTACTGGTCCAAAATTAGTTATATTATTTTTAGAGTTGAGCGTCACACTACACCAATAGAATGTGTAAAATTTGGACAAACAGAAGATCTAGTATGCGCTGGTTTCGCAGACGGGTGCATTGAAAATTTGGGATTTGGAGCATGCCAAATTGGCACGCACGTTACAGACACAAAGCAGGCATACGTTGCATGGATTTTCATCCTTACGGGGAGCTGTTGGCATCTGGTAGCTTAGACACTGCGATCAAACTGTGGGATATTAGGAGGAAAGGTTGTATCTTCACTTACAAAGGGCCACAATAGGATGGTGAATAGTTTAAAATTTAGTCCGGATGGCCAGTGGATGCCAGCGCGGGAGAAGAAGGAATGGTCAAGGTATCAATTAGTGTAATACGCGTATTTTACGTAATACGCGTTAGCGATAATGGTTTACCAATATTTATTTTTAATTAGTTGTGGGATTTAAGAGCTGGTAGACAACTTAGAGATTCTCGGAACACAGAGGACCGGCAACAACCGTAGATTTCATCCGCATGAATTCTTATTAGCAAGTGGCAGCGCGGATAGAACGGTTCACTTTGGGACTTGGAATCGTTTCAACTTGTATCATCTACAGACCAGACTCATTCGTCTGCAATTCGGTACGTATTAATGTAGGCTCGATTAAACTGGTTCAGGATTCTGGCGTCACTTTCGTCCTCGACGAAATGTTCTAGAAAATGTTTATTTTCTGGTTAGTGTGCCTCTATTTTAGTCAAGGCGGGGAATGTCTTTTTGCTGGTTGCCACGATGTGTTAAAAGTGTACGGCTGGGAACCAGGTCGAACGTTAGATTCAGTACCAACGGGCTGGGTGAAGGTACAGGATATAGCTGTTGCTCAGAACCAGCTGGTAAGACAATATTACTGATAACAATTGATACGCGTGTAAGAAAACATTCACATTCGTTCACCCAAATATCACAATCTCTCGTGTACCCAAATATTACAAACTTTTGCCTAAGTATTCAAGTACTACAAACAAACTCGAACCACACCCAACCCGTATTTTTTGGTACCCGAGATTTCGGGTATGTATAAAACCTATTTCTATAACCGTTTCAGATTGGTGCAAGTTCCACACTGCCAACGTTGTCCTATATGTATGCGATTTACAAAAAATCGCTCCATTGGGTGGGGGTGTCGACATCCGGTTCTCCGTTCAGTCACGGAAAATTCGTTAAGAAAAAGTTTTTCCAGGGATAGGCCACCCGAGTTAAAAAAACATACGTAAGTTGAAATAGTTGTTTCGTGTTCAAATAATTGAGTGGCATGTGGTTGTAGAATAAATATTTACTACTTATTCTACTTATAGACTAGACGTACGGACAATAGAAGAGGCAGACAAGTCTGGAACTGACCCAGAAGACGAAGCAACGTACGCAGATATACCCAATGTCACCGAATATCACGACGTCTTTCAACCAAATAGGTCATGTAAGTATATCCGTATCTTACTGCTGGTTCTTTCTGCAATATTCGGTTGTATATTCTAACTACTTAAACTTTATTTTACTCTAACTCTCGACTATCCTACCGTCGCAAGCCTGAAAATAAAATGCATCTGAAAGATGGATGTTGCGCCGTACAGTTTGTGAATGAGCATGCTATGCACGGTATGTTTCAGTGTCTCGCACTCCACCTCCAGAACCTGAGGCTTTCCAGGAGCCTCAAGATGTAGGTGAGTTCCATGCAAACAAACTTCCCATCTTTTTCCTCCTTTTATACGAACGTTGCATGAATGTCGACTTACAAACTTCCGCACAGAACTGGCCACTTTTGACATTACGTTATTTGAAATACTATATAAGGTAGTATCTTGTTTCGCAGTTATTTCATCGTATAAACGATACTTGTCAATATATATAATAATTATGTAAAACATTTATTGTTTCAAATAGTTACCTTTCATTTCCGTTTAAAATAAAAATTGTCCATGTTTGCTTCTGCATGTAATTACGCAGTGTTCGTTCATACATTATTCCGCTCGCGTTCGTTTTCCAGATCCTACTGCAACCACAGATATTACAAACTCTTTCTACCTCAATGTCAAATCTAAGTACGGTGGAGCCAGAGGAAGTTCCACCTATATCATCACCGTCATCTCCACCCTCCACCAGCGCCGACGTTATCATTAACAAAGCCAGTATCAGTGCGCGTTCAGCCAATCAAGTCATCGCCGCCCGTTCAAGAAACACAGTCACATCGACGAGTCAGACCAAAAATCTTCAAACGAACAATGGCCTTGGCAGAGCGTCGAAGAACCTCGCCTCTATACCACCCCTTAGACAGAGTATTACTCCTCTTCCTGGGAAAAAGATAAGTATTACCAGTGACGTAGGAACACTTCCACAACCCTTAGGCCCGCAGAGGTCGAATTCCACGTTGACACCGCGTGTGGCACCAATGGCTGCCGTTCTTCCAGTGATGGACGATGGGAAAACTAAAGAATAGAGCACCTAGCCCGGATTCTCCCAAGCATTACTTAAAGAGACAGAGTAGTTGTAGAGACGGAGAACAGGGTTACGAAAGCGATTATCCGGTACAGTAAGTATGCAGGATGTTTCATACAAGTACAGTGAGTTCTCGAGTTGATGAACCGATGGAATAAATATTAAATGTTTCTGTTTGAATCAAACTCAAGTCGAGAACTTGGTGTATCGCAAGATTACATAAGCTTTCTATCGTGGATATCATTGAATTTCAACGTTGTTGCAGAATTAATAGTATAAGGCACAGCCCCTCCGATCCGGCGTTAAATAGGCCGAATTCTGCGCAATCTAGGTCGACCTCGCTGAATAGGAACTTTGCTACCTCAACGTCGCTGTCCGCGCGCAACGCTTCCACCACCACAACGACGTTCGCGACGAAGAAATCGAATAAAGCTCAAGTGCCCCCGAATCCTAAGATAGACGTTCGAGCCCCCAGTTGAGGGCCGAACGTTGACAACACGGAGAAAGAGGAATTTGTTCCCATCAGTGCTGATAAACCTTATGGCCTGGACGTCGAAACTTTCCTACCCGTGAGCATCGCGAATCATTGTACTACGTTAAGTTCCTGTCCAAAATCAACTGAAATCAATATTTTCCCGACAGAATCATTTCGCGAGATTCGACCGCGTTCGGCTATCACAAATGGGAGTTTTCAACGAAATGTCAGAGGCGAAGTGCTTAATAGCATGATGCGTGGTCACGAATCGAGATGGCTGTACTCACGAACCGTCATCGTTCCTTGCAAATCATTACTCTCGGTTGCACCACAAGGATCTTAAGGTACACCATTGTGTCGCCATATCGGAGTTGGCAAATGTGATCGGACTAGTGATTTATGATTTATAATTGCTGATTATGATTAACGAGCATGACGTCAGATAGAACGGTTGAGGAATTACCCCCCAGACGGTGAATCGCCTTAACGAACGAACGGCAAGATTTGGGGTTCATTTTGACACCAAATCTGAATTTTATTATTTATTTTAATAAATTCGACTGTATTGTTTTGATAACAAGTGATTATTTAATCAGTTATGTAATTTCCATTGGTATTTATACTTTCCTCCCACTATTCAAATATGTAGGTAAAATTTAAGGATAATATTAAATTTCAGGCTGACTGTGGAATCCGCACAGTGGGCGATGAACGATCTTTCGGTTATCGTGGATTTGTTGGGCATATTGACCCTAAAACCGTGAGTAATAAGATTTCGTAAAAACTAATAAACATTATGCCACAAGAATGAATTCCAAGCATTTGTTCTTTAGTATTGAATTTTTTAATCAATTTATTTGTATGCTACGAACGACATTTTTGTCGAATAATTATTTTACACCATTTCGAGTTATTTCTCGATTATTTTCAGAACACTGTGGAACCTGGATCTGTGCAACTCTCTACTAGGTCCAATAGGGGATCTCCTTCAAAGTAAATACGAAATGTAGTACAAACGACTTATCTTTTACAGCGCAGAGTTGCTACAATAATTCCTACTGATATACTTCAGCATTGGCTCTAGTCTTTACAGCTAGTCAGATATTTCAACGGTTTCTAATTTGTTGCATTAAAAATTAAACACCTTCGTTAAACTGGGGATTGAAAAACTGACATAAATGTCTAGAAAGTAACGTAGCATTGATTGGCAGTTAGTTTCATTTAAATTTTATAGAAATTCCGCAGGAATGTCTGCAGCAACTCAACAGTTGTGTACAAAAACTTCTAAGAATTTCTATCTCAAGGAATTATTTTTCAATGTCGAAATTAAATTGACTACATTGATTCAATCAGATCCTCGACATTTTTTCAAATAATAACGTAACAAATAGAAATATTCAACAGTTCATATAAAATATTTGTTATTTCGTAGTATGTATTCTTAATGTCAATGACATCATAAAAGCTCAACCAAAGTTGTGTAATAAACTTAGATATCGTCGGTGACTAAATAATTCGACGCTCGATGCTCTGCCCGAATCTAAACTGTCAAAGGGTTAACGCGAAACGTTGATTGTTATTAATAATAGAAAATGCAGAACTTACACGATCATTAATATTCATGATCGAGTGTCGAACAACAGCGAGAAGGAAATAAAGAAGGATTTGTCCATAACTGTCTGCGAAGAGCGTCAACATATGCGTGAAACGCGTGGCCCTTCGAGCTGTTCGCGTGAACAATGCGACTCGCGACAGCGAGGATTCGAAGCTCGAATTTGCATCTGGCACTGTCTTCCATTGTCTCGGCTAATTTTGCGAACCCTCTTTCCGCATCGGTCTTTTCGCCTCATATTTCCCTGTTCGTCGAATTAGCCATTCCCATACCGGTGCGTAGTAAACCACGCCAAGTACGCAACCCCACTTGAGATACCCTGTTTGGACTCGTGCCCGCCATTCGAGAACTTAGTCCCCCCTCTCCCCTTCTTCAACAAAAGGGTATCTCGATTTTCTCTAATTCACGGACCGTGTTGCGTTTCACATTGAAAG